>NC_034418.1:15273496-15547969 GCF_002078875.1 Numida meleagris | reverse complement strand
ATGGGATGGGATGGGATGGGATGGGACGGGATGGGACGGGATGGGACGGGATGGGACAGGATGGGACGGGATGGGATGGATGAACCTGGGATTGATTCCCACCTCCTGTTAGCCCCACTCAGAACCACAGCTCATCAGGGACCAGCTTGCAGATAAGGTCACCATGTGTCACAGCTACTGTCAGGAGCCAGGAGATGTATTTCTTTTTAATGGAAGATGTGGAGGGTCCAAAATGACTGCAGCTGCTACTGCATTAAAAACAGATATGTCTGCTGCCTCCAGGGGCTGGACATGAGATGTTCCTTTCAGCCTCTCAGCTGACAGCTGTGTTTCATGGTCTCCTGTCTGCTTCACAAACAAAAGCAACCTTTTGGTCCCAGCAAGCAGCCTGAATGACCTCTTGCAGCATCACCTGCTCTGTGGGCGTTAATTTGTCCTGGTTTTCCCCTTTGTTCATGACCTTGGGCAGGTCCTGCTGCTGCACTTTGCTGGGGCTTGCAGAGAATAAGTAGGTGACACCATGGGGCTCTGGATATCAACCCCCCTATGCACCCCATGTCCTCAGTCCACCAGCACTGCCCATAGCCATGTCCTGCAGCCCCAGCCACAGGTTAATTCCTGATCAGCTTTTAATGATCCCAAACCCCTGCACTGACTCAGGTGACAGCTAAATTTATCCCAAGGTTAGGGTGACTCTGATGTACCAAAATCTATTTAAAGTCAAAGCAAGCATTTCAGAATAACAAGTTATTATACAACTCTAGAGACTAGCCAGCATCCCATACTCTTTTTTAATGTAAAAGGTAACATATTTCCTTATTTTGTACATGCTAATTGTTGGGAACACTGTCAGATGGTTCAGCAAATTGAAAATGACAACATCAACCTGTTCAATCCATTAAAATCTCTCCAGGATCATAAGGGACATTGTCAGCCAAGTAACGCTGGCATCCCCATGGTAAAGCCATCTTGCTTCTTATTAATGACTGGCTTCACAAACGAGCAGATTTTCTTTGTGTGCACCACTCCATCACATTATCCAGAAGGGGCACGGGCACACTGTAAGGCAATCTAGAGGTTAAAGAGAAGTCTTTCATCCCAGTGCAGACTTAATGAAGAGAATGGCTGAGTAAAATGTAAATAGGTCCCAGGCCACACAGCCAGGATAAAAGGTTGGGAATAGCTTTCTTCTCGTCCAAGGACCAATGCAGAAATTTAGAGGGACCGTGGTGCCAAATCTGGACCAACCCTTTAAATAAGAGAGAGGTGATAACACTTTGAGTGCCTTCCTCAGGAGAAGCCAAGGAAAACATCCACCCAAAACCTGCAGATACTGAGCTCTGGACAGACACCTTGGGGAGTCAGGCGTTGAATACCTTGACCTGGATCTTGCCTTCTGTGTGCAGACACACAAGCCAGCTCCAGTCCAAATAGCCATAGAGATAAGTTAGTGCAGTGCTGTGCCCAAGCCAATATACTGCAGTATTTATTTCCACTAGTATTTATCACCTTGGCCATGGTGTTTCCCCAAAGCAGAAAGCAGCTGCGTATAACTTCCAGACCAGAATTTCTGACTAGCTGGGACTGAAGGCAGATGAAACTTGCATCTGTTTTTATCCATCTTGATGGGTACATCCATATAAAAATCTACGGGGATGGATCATTGATGGAGAGATAGCTTTAATTTTAAATAGTTATGAAATAATGGCTACAACACAAGGAAGGAACACAAGACTGTTATTTAAGTTAAGAGCAAAATTCCCATTCTTTTGTGTTTTAGGGCCAGAACACGCCCCGGGACTTGCACTTTTTCTCCTTGGTAGCCCCAGCCGCTTTGTGTTAGCGGCTCACCAGCTAAGCTGCTGCTCTGGGAACGTCACAGCCTATTAGTATTTCTTTATCTTCCATTTATGCCATCTTGTTTGCTCTCCTGGGCCGCTTTAAAGCAGGTTGACATTGCCAAAGAGATTTACTGCATGTACTTTGTATACACTTTAATTAGGTCTCCATTCATGTCTCTCACCTGACACTTACAAAAGAAATCACTCATAAAGTACCAGCGCGGTACAGAAATCGATACATGTCTTGAACACGCAGTGACTTTCAGGGAAATTAAGTGCCTTCATCTACGCATGTGGTGACTACTTCTGCCTCATGGCACGAAGATATATGGGTTTGTTTGAGGGTTTTAATGAAGCCAGTCTTAGGGTCCTTTGGTTAAGTAGAGGCGCAAGTTGCCCCAGGCACAGCTGAGATGCTGCATGCCCCATCTCCACCTGCTTCAACTCGTGGCACCTAAAGCCAAGGAGGTGTACGGAAATTAAAGCTTTAGCCAGGAATTGTTTCTCTTTGCCACTTCGGTTTTGGTTTTATTAGACTTCCTGATAGTGTCAAGCTTCAGACTTCGTTGTCAATGGTGGCTGAAGCATAGCACTGTTATGTCACTATCACTTCAATTTTTGTGTGTGTTTGTCATAAAAATCTAAATGATTGGGCGTTTAGCCTTCATGCTCCAATGATGGGAGGAGGAAAAGAACACAACTGCCTATAGTAACATCTGGCACTTTGGAAATGGGATTTTTTGACAGTGGATTTTCTTTTGACTGTCAGGTTCTATGACTTTGGGTTTTTCCTTGAGTGAAAGGGGCTTCCCATTCACTGGCAGAGAGGAGGGAGGAATTATGGCTTTGTTTCTACATTCAGAGCCTCAACTGCAGGGGCCAAATCTGAGAGTGTAAACTGTAAAATCTGGAGAACCTTGGGAGATTCCCATGTTACAATTCAGAGGGAAGAATCATAGAATGGTTTGGGCTGGAAAGAAATCTCTCTGCACACAATCACATCCTATAGATAATCTCAGGCTGGAAATTAATTTGTAGGCAGTGTAATTGTTCCATTAATAAGATTAATGCCAGGTACAGCTCTATGGATTATTGAAAAGACAAAGCGGCCTGATCCATGCAATTAGAATGCGATACCTGCATTAATTAGGACCGTCACCTGACAGCAATGGTTACATCAAACAGCTCAAGGAACTGAATCTCCTCTTCTAGTCTCATCATTCTCCCTGGTTTGTGTTTTCAATAGCTCTGTCGGCTTTCTTATATCACAGATACTCAGGAAAAATACTACCATTGTTCTGATGTGCAGGCGTAAAATCCTTCCTTTCTCCACCTTGGTTCCCATATAAGTGATAATCTAACAGTCAGCAGCAGTTTCTGTTTGGTTGGTGTGAAGTAGGGCGTCCTGTCTGCCCCACATCACCCACGCATAATGCCAGGGCTCTGCAAATGTTGGGTTTCTGCTGATGCAGCTCCCAGTGCACACATACGGGCAAGACCGCTGGCAAGTGGTCAGCTTGCTTGTGTATCTCCACAACGTGCCCCTTTTCTCCAAGGAGATGACAGTCACGCACAAGTTTTTGGTTCCTCTATTCTGCAGCATTAACAGGCAGGTTTCTATCATGCAGCTCAGCATCGGCATGCCACAGCACCCTAACAACCATCCCCGGGAAAGGAAATCACTCTGTTCTGCTCAGTTGTACTCATTCCCAATTACAAGCCAAGTATCTCAGTCACGAATGTCAAAACAGATACTGTCTGGTTAAATGATACAAGATAGGTGCAGCTAAGCCATAAGCTGTCATGAACCCAGAAATGATTGACAGAAAAACTGTCTCCTGATGGGAATTAGCTTAATACTTATGGTGAAGTGATGTCTGCTTAGCAGAGCCCTCGTTGTTCCATATTTGAATTAGTGGTGGCACTGTTACTGCTATTTGGTGGGGTTTCTGTGTTTTGGTTTTTGTTTTTGTTCTTTTTTTAAGAAAGAGTGACACATTTTTACATCTCCTCAAAATGTGTGGGACCTTCCAGCCTGCTGTGATTAATTTCTGAAAGCCAAAGCTACAATTTTGACGAAAGAAATGCAATGTTTTTAATCTCTGCTCCCCATTAACCGCAATGTGCTCCAAACCACTGGTGCCCTTTAGGGGATTGGTACCCTGGGCTGCCTTGAACAGCGCGACCCATAACGGTGAATCACTCCTTTGGTTTCCCCTTGTGCAGTTTTGGCTACCGCTCATCATGCCCAGCTGTGAGATTAATGTGTCCTTCTTGTTATGTCAGGATTGCTGGCGTGCTGTTGTGATCGTTTTGCTGAGCTATGGGAGCTGCTGGGCAGAGCTGGAGCGTCTCCAATCGAGATGAATTATCGAGCAAGCTGAAATTGGGGAATCTGTGCTCGAGATTTCTCTGCTGAAGCCCTCAGAGTCACCTGCTTTGCTCTGCCAGGTGCTGGAATCATTTCTGCCTCATTCTCTATTGTGAAGGAATAAAGCCTTCAGGTTTTCATTCTGGAAAAATGCCTTAACCACATTCCTCAGCTGACCTTTTGTGTTCCAGGGCTTTCTTGAGTGATAATGTTCCTAAGCGCATTTTCCAAACTTGGGTAGCAATGAGCTGGCAGAGATCACCGGCACACACCACGCAAATGAGTGCAATAGGGCAGCAGCACGAGGAAGGCATCCTTTCCACTGCTATTATTTGCCTTTCTTACAAACCTGAACTCTCATTGCTTGTGTCTCTATGCCCAAGCACTTCTACCACACTAGAGTCATAAGTTTACCTACAGCATGATTATCTTTGGCATCCCACTCTTCACCCATGTTCTGATGGTACCTGGCTACCCCAAGCAGTCAGGGAACAACCCTCAGCCCAGAGCTTCCCATGCAGGTGTGCACCGGGGAACCTCCAAGAGCACTCCTCCATCAGCGGTGCTGAAGCCTTTATGATTTTCCAAGACATATTTGAACTCTGCCCATGGTGTTTGTAGAACAGCGAGGTGTTTGGATAGCATTAAAGCTTGCTATGTTTGAAATGCTCTCACTCTGCATAAATTTGTCATGACTGAAGATTATATTAAGCACGAGCATGGCAAAACTGTGCAACCAGGTTCCCACCACCTCACACACTCCAATAGACTTTCTCACTGCTTGCACAAACCAGGAACACTTTCAGCCCCAGTTTGTGATCAGTGAACCAACCCTGAACTGCAATGCCAAGCCTGGAAGTGAGAGATGCTCTCATTTTTCTCCTGCATCTGCAGAGATGACTTCTTTCTTTTTCTCTGCCCTGGTGTTTTGTTCCAATGGGTCTTGTTCTTTATTGCAAAGAATGGTATACTTGATAAAAGGGAACCTTGGGGCAGTCTGACATAACTTAGGAAATCTGGAACGTTGCCAGAAGGCCTAAGAAGAAGCAGTTTAGCTAGCAGATAAATCGGTGTAATAAGTGACCTGATATTTATTTCATGTTTGACCATATTGCACAGTGAAAACTGACAAAATTTTGTTCCGACTGAAAATATCCTCTCCTGGCTATGTAAATGGTTAATCCTCAAAAAGACCCACATTTCCCATCCTATAACAGTAGAACTCAGCTGTAGCTGTGTGCTCATTATTCCCAGCTGGCGGTGTTATTATTCAGCTGCTCTCATTCTCGGCTATTGTTCTAGTTCACCTTAAACCAGCCACATGAAAAACATCTTTGGGTATGGCAGTGGCACCATTTTCTGGGCAGTTGAGGACTTCAAAGCACGACAGCCAAAAAGGCAGATGGAGTTAATCTGCAAAAGTCAGTTCAAAATCAATAAAACAATACATCCCAGGTGAGAAGATGCTGAACAGTTATTTTAAAATGCCTTGGGACTAGACAAAAGGTACTTCCCATCCCATTCGTGTATAATAAGTCACTGGCACTTTCTGCATGACTGAATTTCATTTTGCATCAGTGTTGTACATTAAGATTCACCTGTACTTGTATATATTTATATATATTTTAAGCCCACAGCTAATTTTGGAAGTGTTTTTCAAAAATAAGACAATACCAGCACACAGAGGGCAAATGGAATAAATAGTTTCCTGGGATGTACCTCCTATAACAGAGCTTTGTTTGTAAAGAGAATTGTCCAAGAGCACCAAGATGAATGATTAATGAAGAAAAGGTTAACAAGTGAGTAAGGAGAAAATCCATGGACTTTTTTATTTAAGTTCCTTCCAATTTATTTGTCAAATACCCATGCTTTGGAGGCAAGCAGCCTCCAACTGAAGCTATAGGTTTTTTGCTAGGGCTGTACCAGACTGGAGGGCTCTGCGCCACAGCATCACGAGGATAATGACACAAGGTCAATGGCTTTCATCTCCTCAGGAAAGAGCATGGGCTGTGTTTGATGTCCCCACAATTTCCATGCTTCATCCTCCATGCCCAGCATGCGAAGCTCAAGGCTCTCATCTACCCAAGAGATGATGGAGACCTCGGGTCACACCTCACGCTGTATGTTTGCAACCCAAACACTGCCTCCTTTTCCAAACTGCTCTCCAGGCTGAAAACCTGGTTTTCTTGTTTACCATTAGTTTTCATATTTCCCTAAATAAAGTCAGCCCATGGATGTCCAACCCATACCACCTCTGTCTGTTAGCCCCACACTTTTCCAGGGCCACCTTTTGCTACGAATAAATCTGCCAGTCTCTGAGATCACTAATAATTTCAATGTATGATTTGTATTATGATGAAAGGAAAAATAGAGAGAAAAAAAAACTAGCATGAAGATATACATTTTGCCTCTAGGAATTCCTCCATCTGTTGATAGGCCTAGCAGGGTGTGATGCTCAGCCTCTACAGATTTCAAATTAAAGGTTTGCCAAGATGCTTAACTGAGTTAAAGGCAAATCAAATATAGCAGCTTTAGGAAATCACAGCAACCACCCCATTGTTTGATTCCCACAGTCTCTATTTCAAGCTTCCCAGCTCTTAAGCAAAGCAAAGCAAGATTCAACTAACAGCCTAAGAATGGGAGCACTGATTACCAATGGGACAACTGGTCTTTTGGGATCAGAAGGGCTACATGGCATCTGTGCATGCTCAGCATACTCTCATATAATAAGCCAAGCGTGTTCAAGAACTTTTTAAAGCACACTTGAAATTAGAAATTAGAAATCACAAAACTTTTTTAAACCTTTCACCTGGTGCAAGTAAATAGTAATAATGTAATTTGCATTGCATTGCATGTAGTGAATGTAAGGTTGGCACAAGTTGTCCAAGAGTGATAAGGAGAAAGTAATGCCTTTTCCTACATAGTTAATGACTCAAAAAATGTTGTATGGGTGAATTAGCAGTCACAAACATGAAGGTAGGTGAGCAGTTTCCTAAATGCAATATTGATTTTAAAGATTAACAACATTTTCAGAGCTTGCGTGTGGCCAAGAGTTTTTGCCTGATGTCCAAGCACCTAGCTGTGTAGCTAGAACAAAAACTTAAATAAGAATCTGAATTGAAATAAATGTCTTATTTCCTACCCTCTAATCCTGTTTGAAGCTCTGGGAGCCCTGCCGTCCTCAACGCTGTTTGGCAGACATCAAGCAAATAAAGCCTATGTTGGATTAGTGGATTTTATCCCCCCCCTTAGGACCTGAACATTTTTCCTTTTCTTTAATATTCAGACTGAAACACGTACTGCATAATAACAACAACCTGAGTCAGATGCAAGATGCATAACTGTGAAAAATATGTTCATTGCTTCCCAAGCAGCCTGCCAGTTTGGGAAGGAGAGAGCCTGGCTTGCGCTCAAGGTTTTGGGATTGTATCATAATTTTGAATGGAGCCCAGGATGCATCAGAAACAGGAAAGTCAAACAGCCAGAGGGCTTTCTGATATTAAAAGCACTACTGGAAAAATACGAAAGGGACAAAGAAAAAATCAATCAGATAAAAGCTGTAATTAGTCCATGTGAGATCCTTTCAAGAATGGCTGCGCTGCACTCTTGGTGCTAGCGCCCGCTCTGCTCACTCTCCTCATGCCGCCTCGCTCAGCAGCTTCCCTGTTCAGGAGGAATAAAATTGGTAAAATCAAGCCTGCAGCCAATCCTTTTTTATAATCCTCTCTCTTTTGAATGTTGGACCCCCCACTTGGATCAGAATGTCCAAAGACATCATTTTGGTTTTGCTTGGGAGACGGCTGATAGGAGAAAATGTTTCATTTCTGTGCTCGGTGGGTGGCTCGAGCCAAGCTCGTCTTGATGGCAAGCAATATGCAATTCTGGAATAAATGTCCCTTCATTCAATTATATAGGAAATAATTACAGATGTGTAAAACCACTTAATGGAGACATGCAGAGATCAGCATATATTAATGCAAACTGTCTTTATTCTGACCTAGGAGGAAAGTTCACCCAAGCTCCACCTCCCCCGCCATCTTGTCTCTAACTGTACCAGTACTCAGAGACTCAGAACTTTACTCACCATCCCTGCTTGCACGTTTTGTGCTGCTTCACTCCTCCACTTTCTGTATCTTCTCAATGGTTTTCTAGCTAGATATTGAGACTGTTTGTGAGAGAAGGCAGGAAAAACTGGCACAAGAAGTTTCCTATTTTTAATTTTTCTGAGGACAACTAACCCTTACTCCATGCGCGCAGCCTGCTGATAGCTCCTCTTTTTTTCTCAGTGTTAAACCATCTTGAACAGCATCTGCCTCGTTCTGAGAAAGCTGTGAGGCAGCCTCTTCCCTGGGTAACACTTCTGTGCACGGACTCAACTTCCACAAGTTATTTCCATCTCCTGCATGTGTTAATTCTCTACTTAGAGGAAAAGGCTCCAAGCAGCAAAGAGCTTTTTGATTACGTATTTCACACGTAGAGTAGCCAATGAGCATGGACGGCCCAGCTCTTGCTGCTGGTGCACAGCTGCAACATGCTCAGCCATGGTAAATTGTTTCTGACCTCTCAGTCCAAGGCGTTGGGTGCCTTTGAGGGTGCAGCTTTTTATTCTGCACAGCTTTGCAGATTGAATTTTTTTGTCAGTGTATAAGTGAACATTTCCTGAGGCCATGACCACTGGGCACTGTGAAAGCTGCAAGCAGTTGTGCATAGATGAGGTGCCCTATCATTGAGGCCAATCCTCATTTTAGAGACGATGGAGACATCTACCTGATTTTCCTCATAAGTGGGATGATCTGCATCCTTTGTCTCATGCTTTCACCAGGAAGAGGGGTTAAACTTGATATTATACAGCAGTCTGTTCACCTATTCCTATATCTACATGGAGAAAATGGTGAAAAGGGTGAGTATGTGGAAATGATAAGCCACGGAGGAATTCCTACTCTAATACAGGCAATGGAATAGCCTAGAGTGAAAACAAGAAGCAGATTCACTCCTTGTCTTTACCGCGAGCATAAGGGAACAGAATATTTCACAAATTTCCTTATATTTTCTGCAAAGCTTTTCTGAGAGCTCATGCCTTCCATGGGAACAGTGAATGAACAAAGCCAGGAGCTGGAGATCAGAGGGGTCCAAGATCGCTGCGGGGGGCAGCGTGTTCTCCAGGCAGTCTGGGGTTTGATCCCTGGTTTAACTCTGAAGGTACATCCGCTGAGATATCTAAAATACCCTTCAGGTTTCTTCCTGTATGCTGTCCCTGGAGACTGTCCTAATGTCATCTAAAACCACGAAACTGCAGCAGCGTCACTTGTGCTATAGGACTCCTGATGACCAGGAAATGGTTGCTCACTTACACCTACCTGCCCATTATATTCTCCATAGGACTGTTTTATTTGATCTCAGTTTCTCCAGCTGTGCAAATTTCTCACCGTTACGTTCCTATTCCTCCTCACAGCTTATGGGTCAGCAGTACTTTATAATAGGAACACTAGCTGTCCTTGAGTTCCCAAAGTGCTGCAGTCAGCAGGTTGCTGCAGCGCAAACCTCTCCTTCTTCCCACCAAGCTGCACTGCCCTACACTTTGATCCAACCCTTGGATATCAGTAATGTGTGAATCCAAAGGACACCAGCCCACATCCTTTCAATAGCAGCCCAGCATGAGCCCAGACGAGCTGACAGGCTGCCTGATGATACTGTTTTATATTCACAATAATAAATTTTCCTAATTTAATCTCTGAAATGGAAGCGCACATTTCAGCTCGTGATTTCCAACTTATCTTCTATTTCCTTTCGGCTTTTCAGTGTTTCTGAAATGCCTTATGCTACAGGCAAAACATGCTGATTATGATGGGGCTCTTCTTTTAGCAGCTGCCAGTGAGCAATGTCACATGTGGAGAAAATGGGAAGTCAACTCTGTCCAATTGTGTCAAGCATTTAGAAAGAAGATGGGAAAGAGACTGCATAGTAAGAAACAGGTGTCAACTATTGTGGAATTCTGCTTTAAGGAAGGGAGTGGGAGGGTTCTATTAAAGAATTTTGGCATGGTGGAGCTCTACACGGTGAGTAATGCAAAAAAATCAACCCATTGAAAAGTCATGCTAAGTTAAGCACAATGATTAACTGAGACTTGTATTTATGGCATCAAGAGAAACGTGTCTGTGCACCTCCAAGAAGGAGGAGGAAGGTAGGAAGAAATTAATTTCCATAATGTGTCTTAAAGAGGTGTGGCCAAATCCTTGTTTGTGTGAATGTAGCGAATTCCATCCCCTCCATAACAGGAGAAATTCTCTTTTCTGATCCAAAGTCCAAGTGAAGCACTAGAATTTCAGTTCTGAAATTAAAGCCAGATATCTGCCCATTTGTACTACATAGCCTTCCAAAAGTACTGCTGACATAAATATTTGCTGGTCCCATCTCCATCATAACACCAATACAGACAACTGTTGTAAGTACAAGAGCAGAGGGAGGTTTAATAATGATGTACATGCAAGAGACGGTACAGATGCAAGGGATGCAAAGCTTTCTGTTCAAGTGTGTGCTCTGCCTGTAGTTGTAGAAGATGCTATATTTGTATCCAAACTGGTAAAAACACAGAAAGGTTTGTAGTTACTTGTTGCTTCCAAATAGCAGCTGTTCTGAAGCAGCGCATCTCTGCCTTTTTACAGAGGGACTTTGCATTCTGTGAGTGCAATCCCGGCTAGAAGTGGCTTGTTGTGACAGCCCAGGGAAATGTCTCCATCAGACCAAACCTCACTTTTTCAGGGTAATCTCTGAACCCTCACTTTGTGCTCTCGTCTCTGTTTCAGATGGCTGCTCTCCAAGCCAGCAGCCACAAGTGACTCTTCCCACAACAATTCCACCACTGACAGGGGACACTGATTTGCAATGGATTCATTACCCTCAGCCTGCTCGGGAGTCAGGAGCTGGAATTTCTTGGTCTAATCACTTGCCAGAGGTCTGGTATTTCTCAGCTGCCGGGGCTGGGAAAATAATGAAAGAAAGCACTGATAGCCAAAGCAAAGCCAGGGGAACCACTAAGCAGAGCTTCTCCTTGCGGCTCCTGGTGGCACTGCCAGCAGTGGTTGCGGGGACCCAGATGGCACTGTGATGTGGGCTGGCACCACGACTTGGAATGGCACACCTGCAAGCACTGCTGGAGCAAGGGTTTGAGCTCACTGCTGCCCTCCACAAGAGCACTGCAGCCTGGCAGAGCCAAAATGCAGTTGCCTCCCTGCAACCATTGCTCTGTCTTGGCTGCCACTTGGCCAGGCCCTGCCTGTTCATAGAATCATAGAATGGCTTAGTTTGGAAGGGACCTTAAAGAACATCCAGCCCCAACCCCTGCTGTGGCCTGGTTGCCACCCACCAGATCAGGATGCCCAGGGCCTCATTCAGCTTGGCCTCGAACACCTTCAGGGGTGGGACATCAACAAATTCTTTGGGATCACCTCCCTCTCCCTGCTGGCCACCTCTCTTTTGATGCAGCCCAGGATACCGTTGGCCTCCCAGGCTGCAAGCACACACTGCTGTCTCATGTCCAGCTTTTCATCCACCAGGACCCCTATGTCCTTCTCCACAGGGATATTTGGTGCTCAGTGCCCAAAACTGCCACTGGCTCATAGGAAAGAGCGCGGAGATGCAATTTTAGAATGAGCACAGCTGCACTCTTTGCCCATGCAACACATTTTGGAAGAGCCGGAGGCAGTGCATGCTCCCCAAACACCACATCCCATCAATTTTTTTTCCCTACAAACTTTTTTCACAGCATCTCAGGCATTTCCAGTCAGGGGGCTGGAAAAAGCAACAGCAGGAGGACAGATCCTGCGGGACAGCCACCTGCCACCCTCTGGCACTGGATGTGGACCCTCTGCCTTTCTTTAACCATGGTGAGAGCTGGAGTTCCAGTCAACCCCATGCACCTTGAAAATGCAAGATTAATTTAGCCCCCTGAAACATTCCTGCCTTCCAAAGCACGCCATGGCTCTCATTTAGTGCCTGTGTATCTGTGGATACGTTCTCACGTCTGCTGCAGGGAAGCTGGGATTATTTTTATTCTGAAGAAGAAAGGGAAGTACAGCCGATGTGCAGCCAACAAAAGATGCGATAGAAATACAGTGCTGGGAGGGAGGGTGAGGAGGGAGCACTCACTTTCAATTAGCAGCCCTGTTTTGTTCGTGGGGTGGGCAGACACTGTAATCCAAAGAGCTCTGAAGGAAGACTGTGATTGCGCAGGACCAGAGCCCTCTGCGAAGGATGCTCACATCTCCTCACGAAGCAGAAGAGCGTGGTGCCTTCAAACGCTCATCAGACAATGGGAGCAGCCGCAGTCGCCCATTAGCGGCTGGCGGAGCGCCGTGTGCTGATGGACAGCCACACGTTCAGCTTGGTTTTGTGTCTGGGAGATGTTCAGCACGCATGCAGCTCAGCCCTTCCCCCAGGCTCCTCTTCTATTAGCAGGAGCTGACTATAAGGCTTCCTTGCTGGATTTTAGGGATTAAGAGAGGGCTTGGCCTACACAAACCCGGCTGAAATCCTCATATCACATTCACCAGCAGAGTTCATGTTGTTGAAGACAACTCAGAGATCTGCAAATGTATTTCTATCCCCAGTCTCTCCATTTCAGTGTTTCTTTGGATTGAATTTCCACCCTAAGATGCCCACAGACACCGTGGCTGGCTGCTTTGTTGGGCTGTGTGATGGGTTTGCCACTCAGGAGCTGGACTCAGCGATCCTTATGGGTCTCTTCCAATTCGAAATATTCTATGATTCTATGGCTCACATCCCTTTGGTTGTTGCATTAGACCCCAGAGCTCTAATAAGGCAATCCAAAAGTGAAGCAGCAAATCCCCAGGTACATTAGACAATCTCCATGCTTCCTTACAAGATAAATCATAGCTCTAATTCGCTCCCTGAATTTAACCTGTCTCTTAATTTCTCTTTGCTTTGAGCTCTTGGATGTAAAAAGTTATACACTAGGAAATGTTATCCTCAAGTAACACAACATTGAACCTGGTGATTTAGGAGAGGTTGGGAAATCTCTGTCTTTGTTGGACTCGGGAACAAATTAGATCCAATCACGAATATTTTTGGCGTCACTGATCCTGCCCTGGTACATGAGGGTGGAGGAAACTTCTTGAATTCTGTCTACTTGATTTTCTCTTGGTGGAAAGCCATGCACCAGCCTAAGAGGGTCTCCACAGGAATAGGTAATTTGTGTTCAAAGAGCACCAGGAGGTCATCTGCGATGATGTCCCAGTAATTGTGACCTCCTGGACGTCATTTCAGCTTCTTCTTTCCTTACAAACAGCAAAGGAAAAGGCAGGGAGAGGAGCAACAAGCAAGTGAGAAGGACCAGATCAATCAGAACTCATAAAAACTACTTAGCAATATCACATCACCTTGACAGCGAGCCCTTCTGTGAATTTTCTGGTGCCTAACGAGCAACACTAACTGCCATGGTTTTGCCTGCGAGCTTCTCAAAAAAAACCTGTAGAAACTGAATATCTCTAAGAGTGAACCCCCCAGCTAAATGTGACGGATAGCAGTTACAAGGCTCAGAATGTGCTCCAGCCCACAAAGCACAGCGGCAAAACCAAACTGAAACGAGATTCTGCCTCCACTGAAGTCAATCACACCTCTGTGTCCAGGAGTTCCCTCAGAGCAAACCTGAACTGATTTCATTACGCAGCAAGCAGACATTGCCAGCTGAGCTCTTCGAAAATGTAAACGCTTTCCCATCATGCGTTATTTTCCCATTATCTTGAGTGCCTGTAAACCTATTGCCTTAATTTTAATAAGATTTCATAGAGTTCAGTATAAATACCTGCTATCCATCACAATATTAGAAGAAAAAGAAACGATAATAACTTAATTATCTCTTATGCAGAAACTAATTATAATTCTCTGGGTTCATAATCAATACTTTAAAGCTGTTCTATCTCAGAGAACAGTTTGTCAATATTTTATATACTGTTAATAATTCATGGCTTTATTACATAATGAAACAGGAATCTAACTCCAGAAGGCCTCAGCTCAGAAGGAAGCAGCTCAGGGAAAAAAAAAAAATGAAGTGGAGGAATGCAAAACCTTGAAGCAGAAAGTGAGGGTGCAGAGAAGCCACACCACCAGCCTGCTTACCTGCGAGGATGGGGCTGGGTTCACAGGGCAGAAGAGTTGGATAGAGGAAAGGAAGAACGTGCCAAAAATCTACATCAAGAGAGTCAGTTTGAAGGGAGTCTGGCATTTTCCAATTGTGATGCTGAAATTTAGTATTTCCACTTGGAGAGTGTATCTGGGAGTGGAGGAGAGAAAGGGACTGTCTTTCGAGAAGCAACCAGTGCTGCATGGGATCAGTTGTATCATCAGCTCTTTCCTAAAACTGCAAAGAGTCAAGGCTAAACCATTCCTTGTTTCTTCATGTCCCTCCTGCCTAACAGTGAAACACTCAATTCTTGTTCTGCAGTGCTGCATGTGATGGACAGCAGTGTCTGACCCCAAATCACCTGGGATGACCTTCAGGGACAAAACACAGTTTATGAGTAACCCCCTCTAGTGATCAGCTCAGGAGATATGAAACTGCCTACAAGCAATGGGACACATGAAAGCATAAACTCTGTTTCCGTGACATGAAAAAGAAAAAGAAAAAAAAAAAAGAAATGAAAGATGATTTAGGATGACATAGTTGGCATTTGAAATAGCTCATCATCACCTTTTGAAGAAGAGAGAAGCATGCTCCTTAGGTCAGCCTGACATTTGTTGTCCCACATATGGGAAAACACTTTTTCCTGCAAATAGGATGTTACAGTCATGAGGACTTGGAAGCAGAATGGGGAAAGTGTTGGCTGTAATGCTGAGCAATTGGGGACAGCTGCCTCTGCTAGCGAGTTAGCACATGTGCCATAGGAGAACACAGAGCCCATTGCAGAGATGAAGCTCTTGTAGGCCCTGTAGAGAGATTTGATAAAAGATGACTTTTGCCTCCGAAAGTGCAAAGTCTAAGCAGGTGCAGCAGTGAAATCAAGGCTTAGCACCACTTCCTTACCAAAGAGAAACCCCAGCAGAGAAGCAGTACGTGCTCTCACTGGCACAGGGAGCATGCAGCTCTCATCTGCTGAGTGCCACTGCCACGTCTTGCACACAAAACCATCCTTTCTGCCGGTTTGTTTGACTATAATGAGTGCAGAAAGGAAGTGCTCTCTGCGTTTTCTTTCTCTTAGAATTTGTATTGCACTTCATTAGGAACAGGTTTTGTATGTCTGTAGTGCATCCCTGGACAAAGTGGTTCTCGCCGCACACTTGTCATTTTTTTATTACGTTATTCTTTTTATATCGTTATCAACTTTTTATAAGTGTCTATAAAAATAGGTGTAGGAAAGTGAAAGTCTTCAGAGTGAGTAAATGGACATTGTGCTAAATGAGTTATGTCTCTGATGCTATTATCTCTAAATCAGCATAGATTATTCAGGCTGGGGGCTTTTAGAATCATAAGTGGCTGAGATCATTTCTCAGTTCATCATCCTATTACACATAATGAGAAAATACTTCTAAATAGGAAGATTACTCTGTCAAAAGATCCCCTGTGAGTGATTCCCCAGGCACTAACAATGTGTATTAACTCTTTTCTTTCTGCATGGGAGGGACAAGAGAAGCTCAAAGTCCTCGAGGATTACCCTGAAACATTCAGCGGCTCTGAATTCGCAATGCTCTCCTGGGACCCCTTTGCTCCACGTTCCTGTGTCTAACAGCATTTTCCTGGTTTCCACCCTTGCAGTTGCTTTTCTGCAGTGTGTAAATTCAGCTGCTGGTGCTGAACCTGGAATGCGATAAAGCCTCTTAGAACTTCATTTCATTATTTTTGAGTGGTTCTGTTTATGTCAGTTTAAGTTTCCATTCCACCGAGTGCAAATTTTAATGTTTCTCCAGCAAGTGATTTCTGGCTGCAACTTGACAAAGCGACAGCTCCCTTCCCCTCCCCAGGTGGGGAAGATCCTTAGCACACACATGATGAACAGCCCTCTCATTCCATTATTTCCCCACACTGCCACCGACTCGTTGCCTTATTGCATGGGTAGAGTCATTAGTTTTACTTATTGGGCAGCACGTTTCCAAGAAGCCATTTAACGCACAGTTTCATGAGGCAGTTTTCATGGAATATAAACTCCATATTCCAGCTCTCAAATCAAGGATTCCTTTTACCTTCCACAGAGCTCTGTGAAATATCCCTTCTGTTTGTGCAGGGCACGGTGAGGTTTCAGCTCTTCCCACCTGCAAGCCCATCCCACCCCAAGGATGCTGCTGCTCCATCTGCATCTGGTCCCAATCTCACATAAAACATCTTTTACAAGAGAGGACGTAGCAAATGCAAATGTGTATCTTGCTGCACATTAACACACACAAAGAGAAATGACTCCTGCCAACTTCTGCCCAGCTTTGTCCTTGTTCTTTTACTGTCCTTCTCTGCATGACAAACTGCCTGCACTGCTCTAATTATTTACGGCAGTTCATGGGGACGTGAGGATTTTTTTTCCGAGTGCCCCACATCTACTAGCAGCACATGACGTTTGCAAACATATTTCAGAACCGTTTGGATGGCTTTATGGACAAATGTCAGTCGGAGGGGTGATGATGGGTGGCGGTTTACAACAAGCATTTCTTGTACCATCACGAGTTGGAAGAGCCTCTTGATAACACCACGTCACGCCACCAGCCAGAGGTTTACCCTCTGTAATCGTTTACTCACATAAAACTTGGGGCACAAGAACTTACAGAAAAGGGAGGCTGAGACCTAAATGTGAAAGATAATTGTTTTACGATTGGCTCCTGCATGATCTTTATATTTTCCTGAGCTGTATTTTCATATTGGCTGCACCAGAAGCAAGGTACTGGGTTAAAGGACCCCACACCCAAGCCAGTAAGACCAGAAGCAGGTTTTGATGAGGAACCTGAGCCACCTTCATAAAATATATCCCAGCTATCTGGCCAGGCTTTCTCCATGGGATAATTTTCCATTATTCTCCAACTGTAGACTCATAATTACAGCTAGAAAAAACCATGGTGCTCATGCGCCATATGTGTTTTTGTTATTACTCATTACTGTGCAGGCAGAAGCCACCACGCTGACATCACATTAGCCAGACATGATGGCTATGTGCAAGGATGCCATGCTTGTGCTGGGATGTCACGCTTTTTTAGGCAGCTAAAGCTCAGGGCACATGCCTCCAGCCCTGTGGCTTCAAACAGGAGCTGGAAGCCCTTGCAGAGCTCCACAGCTGCTGTGATTCTGACCAAACTGTTCTGCTTTTCAGGCCTTTAGGGGCTTGAGTTTTGCTCTTGTAAGGTGCAGGGCAGAAGCTGGGAGTGCAGAGGTTTAGGAAGTGAGACCCAGGACAAACCCCACAGCTTCACCTTTTGTCCTTCAAGGAACACAGCTGCCAATTCATTACCTGCTGGAGCCTCTGGAAGGACCTGGGGAGCTCTGGATGATTCCTGCTGTGAGTTGTCCATCTCGTGGCTGTTATCTCTGTGAGTACAGAACACAGCATAGGATGCCAGAGCTTGGCTTTCTCTTGTGTACAAACTATCTTCTTAAACAGAAACTCTTCCTTTTGCTCAATTGCATGGACATATTGATGGCAGTTGTAACAAGTGATTGCTGGGTGGGACTGAGCATAGTGCTGTTACATCCCTTCGCAGGTTCCTCTCAAGCACATTAACCTCATCTTGAGGGTTGTTTTTTTTTTTGTCTGCTGAACAACATCAGTGTTGGATTCTGATTTTAAAATGTTTCATAAATCATCTACTTTCAGCTGCATTTCAGAGCCCGTGCTATTTCACTTTTACTGTGTCTTGAAGCTCCCCATAAAGTACATTAATTTTTCCTTAAGAAAAAAGTCTTTTTTTTTTTTTTCCAGAATAAATGAATTTCACAATTTCAAAATATCTTGTCTAATGATCGCTATCCAGCCATTTAAAATAAAGTCTTCAGGGACAGATGTCTTCATCACTGAGGAAACTTTAAATTGATTTTCCACTTTCATTGGAAGATTCAGTTAAAGAGAAGCAAAGACTATATTTCAGTACTGATACGCTCCTGATGTGTACTGTCAAAGTCTGCTCTTGCCATTCTTTTGGTGGGAATAGCTGCTTTAGAAATGTTTATATATTATCAAAATTAGGTTTCAAAATGAGCTACGGTATCTATATAAAGGGGAATAATATTATTTTAGAGAAACTAATTGGAAACTTGTTTTTTGGCTAAAGTAGTTATTATTTCCATTATGGCAAGCTGGCAGTAGATGAAATTTGCCTTTATCTTTCCTAGCCTGGTGTCTCAAATAATTTATTCAAACTGAAATTAAAACCTGACACAGTCCCAGTGAGGCATTTCACACCAGTTAAAGATTATTCTTCTGTAAAAGAACTTTTGTTCAAAAATTTCATTATGCTATTACAAATGTATTTATTATAGAAGGGTGATACATAAATCAAAAGCTATCTGTTCTTATATATCCCCCTAACAAGACCTAAAACTGTATTTTCTTTCCTAGGGATGTAAAATTTTAAGATAAGAGCCGTTGTTTCATAAACTGGGGAAGGAATGCCTGTGGAAAATGCCTGCAGAAAAGCAGAATGTTCAGCATCAACTGGAGTCTTGCAAGACACAATGCATACAGAGGCAGACTCCAGATGGGCATGCGCAAGAAAGGAAGAGCACAATCACCATAGAATCATAGAATGGCTTAGGTTGGAAGGGACCTTAAAGATCACCAGTTCCAACCCCTATGGGCTGGCTGTTGCCCACAAGCTCAGGCTGCCCAGAGCCCCATCCAGCCCAGCCTTGAATGCCTCCAGAGATGGGGCATCCACAGCTTCTCTGGGCAGCCTGTGCCAGTGCCTCACCATCCTCTGAAAAAAAAATTTCTTCCTAACATCTAACCAGAATCTCCTCTCTTTTAGGTTAAAGCCATTCCCCCTAGTCCTATCACTATCAAACAGTATAAAAAGTTGGTCCCCCTACTGCTTGTAAGCTCCCTTCAAGTACTGGAAGGCTGCAGCAGGGTCTTCCTGGAGCCTTCTCCGGGGTGAACAAGCCCAACTCTTTCAACCTTTCCTGATAGGAGAGGTGCTCCAGCCCTTGGATCATGGCCCTCCTCTAGTCCTGCTCCAACAGCTCCACATCCTCCCTGCACCAGGGGCCCCAGGCCTGGATGCAGTACTCCAGATGGGGCCTCACAAGAGCAGAGCAGAGGGGACAATCACCTCCCTCTCCTGCTGGCCACCCCTCTGCTGATGTAGCCCAGGATACTGTTGGGCTTCTGGGCTGAAAATAAGGCAGAAAATAAGGCTCCTTTGCACTGGAGAAGGAAAGGAGTGACGTTGAGTCTTCAAGTTGGATGGTTAAAAGCTGCACAAAATAGCAGCTAGTGGTGATGCTTGGTAAGGGCTACACACATAGGTGTTATCCTTGGTGAGCTTAAAGCTGTGAGCCCAGTGCAAAATGCCCTGGGTGGTCTGTGCAGCCGGAGGTCAGCACAAAGCAAACCAGCAAAGTGTGCCACAACAGCACTGGGCAGGATGTAGGAGCATGTGAAAGCAGCGGGGTGAGAAATTGCATTCTGCTCTAGTAACTAAATGATATGAAGAGGGGTGGATTCACAGGAGTGTGGGCTACTTTCAGATTGAAGAGAAATTTTCCAAAAGCGTAAAATTATAATTGCACGAGGAAAGGGTGGTTAATAATTTTCCCCGTTTAATTCAAACACACTAAAGCTAATTGCCATTTGGCAGCCTGAGATACACAAATTAGGGGAGTCTAATTCTGCTAATCCTCACTCTAAGTTGCAGGGCATTAAATACAAACATGATCGTCTAGCAAAGGGACAGATCCTGCCTCTGCTGAAGCCAGCAGGAGCTCTGCCATTAACTTGAGCAGGGGTCGGGCTCAGCCCCTGGGCTAGCTGTGCATGTAGGGATGACCTGGCTTGGATGAAGGGGGAAACAGTAGGGTTTTTCCTTCCGCATTTGGGCCTGGAATCACTCGGGTTCTCAAACTCCGCCAAACTTCCCAACCCCATTGCGCTTCCCATTGCAGATGCTTTTGGCTGCCCAGACACCCTGCAGGAAAGGCTGGGTTTTCTGTACTTCTCCATTCCCCACTTCATTCTCAGACTGATTAAATACAAAATGACAAAAATATCTCAAAAACCACGGGCTGTAACGCAAACTGAGCTATTTCCTTGAGGAATTTCTTCCCCATTCAGCCTGCAGCAATCTGCCTGCTGTCCCAAATTCCCCACGGGCTGTTGCCACCATGTGTTATATCACACATCTGATTTAAGCCTGTGCAAGGCTTTAGCCCCATCCTCTGGTGAGTAAACCCAAGGAGATCCCACAGAAGCCAAGAAACATGTGGCCAGAGGTTGAGTGTTGTGTTTTGAGATGAGTGAAAGCCTGGCTATAGGATGTAGCATGGGGCTGTGCCTTGCAGCACTGGAGAGCTTGGGTTTGGAGCTCTGCCTCTGAGCCAGGATGAAACCATTTGTCCATTCGTGTGAGGTGTCTCTCTGCCTGAAGTGTAATTAAAGTTTGATCCAGTGAACAGGACTTAATCTCTTACGGCATGATATATTTGGGCCGAGCACCTTGCCATGACTTGATCTGAATTCATGTTTACAAATGACACTAGATAAATAGTAAGGAGATAGTCCAATCAGAAGCGGGTACTGCTGGGAAACACCCATTTGGTTTGAAGTATTGCAAGAAAATCAATCTGGGTTCTCTACAGAGCTGAATAAGAACATCAGTCTCCAAATATATCTGATGTGAGCCAAGCCTCCTCATTTTTAGTTCAGTTATCACTGACATTTCAGCTATTATTCATCAATTTAGAAGGAAAAGAGGAACCTACATCATTTGCAAAACCTATATGGTCTTTCCAAACATTTTTCCTCCCTTCCCAGTGATGATTATTACACACTGCTGTAATTAAGCAGATTAATTTACATCTCCCATCATCTGAGGATGGAGTAGCAACCCAGATTTATTTCTCTGGATTGCCTCCGTCAGTCACTGCTCACAGCACTGAAGCTGCAGCAGTATTTTCTCCTTCAAAAATGCAGCAGCAGAGATGCTCTGTGATTCCAAATGAAATAATTTTGATGTTACAAGAAATGTCATTAAAACTACTGCAGTCTTTTAATAAGCTCCTTCTTAGGAGGATGGATTTTCAGCCTCTTCGTGTCATCGCTGTGCAGAGTAACTACAGCAATGCTTGGTGCCAGTGTCCCCGCTACAAAATCTGTTTCGCAAGGGTTTATAATTACAACATGCCCATAAAAATTTACTCATCTGAAACCCAGGATATAGTTTCTCAGACAGAGAGGAAATATTGCTTGCTGAACTTGGTTTAAATCAATTCCGAGTTTCAAGAATCCGAAAATAATAAGGTTTGTGGGTTTTATATGCTCTTTCTGTGGTTCTATAACTCATAAAGAAATCACTTTGTAGAATAAAGTGTCATGTTTGTTTATAAAGCAGAGCGGGGGAGAAGCAGATAAAAGTTCAGACTTCTTATAGTGGCTACTGAAAATCCTAAGAAAATGATGTTCTCATTTTCCCTATGGTGTCCTCACACCCACTGCTTGTCCTGGCTAGCTGTGATGATACGCACTGCAGGATCCCTGCGGGGCTGTGGGCCCCATCCTTGTAGGTGCAGACAGCAGTTCTAAGCAGCTGGGGGAGTAAGGGATGGTATCACCCACAGCATTTTTACCACTTCCCTCATTTCCAGCTTACTGCAGTTAGAAGGAAAACGGAATGTGCCCTCCTAAGAATTGCTAATAAAAACATCGATAAATGATCCCCGCACAACTGAGTTCCGATGTATATTGGCCTCACCAAATGCCTTGCAATACTTAACCTTTATCGATGAAGAAAATAACACTGCTGCTGAACTGAAATAAAGATGGCACAAGCAAAGCCCAGCAAACACAGAAAGACAGAAAACAAGCCCCGTGAAATCTTAGTGCAATATTTTTAATTTCATTTGGAATTCACAATCGGGTCGGTTCTATATAGCTACACATCGTTCAGTCTATCTTTGTCAGCTCTTGCCTATTAGAAGAAATATTCCACTTTTCAATGTTCTACCTCTGTATCAAATTGACAGGGTCATTTTTCACATGGCAAGCCGGAATTAAGGTGACTTTAAACCATTTTGCATACAACAACTAAAGTCATGCTGCAACAACAGTTTAAAAAATAGCTGTTTTCTTGGTGTTATTTATCATGCCTTTCCAAGGCTGTTTTGGCGAGTTCCTGAATATCTGCAGACTTGATAGCCTGACATGATACTGCAAGTTTGGAAATCATCTTTGCAGCTGTAATTACAATATTCTCATTTTCTCCTTGGTGGCTTTCAGCATAAAGATGCAACAGTTGTGGAGTAACCTCAGAGCCCACTAACAGGCCGTGCAGGTGTACTCTACAAGTCCTACCAAAGTCTTTGCCAGAGGCGAGCACGTTCCTTCCATTCTGGGGAAAGTGGAGGGAATGTTTTTATTTAATTCAGTTAAAATATTAATTTTCTGCCTAGTATTACAACGTCTTTAAAATCAGCCTCTATAAGGAATATTCTCCATGTATATTTTGTGTTATTTCAGCAAAGTATTCTCTCTTTTGAGGGGTATTATTTCCATCGTGCAGTATATCAGGTATTTCATTTGCACAAAATGACTGAACAAAAAAAAAATCACCTTATCAAGGAACATGCTTATGAGCACATTTTGCTCTTCCTTCAACTTCAGGCTTTTAGTATTACTGATTCAGATCCCATATGTAAAGCAATATACTGAGTACTGTGTGGGTATAAGAGGAAGTATGCATATTTTCCACAACTGGCTGAAATCCAAATGTTATTTCTAAATCCGAAAGTAATTCTGCCCGTGAGTCATCCTTGTAGTGCAGCGTAGGAGCGTGTAGCTGTGTGGGAAGGGTGAGCTCTGATGAGGAGCACACGGTACTGCGCAGAGAGACTTGATAATAAACATCATTACGATGGTTTACACCACTGTAATGGTTATCTGAGACTTCAAAAGCTTCTATGGCAGTCCCGAAAATCCTAGAGGAGATGTTGAACGCAAGACAGATGTTTGGGTAGCATATCCTCAGCTTCCTGTTTTCATACATTGTTTCCTATCCAGCCTTGCAATTCAGTTCACACATGGATCTAGAAAAAGGTGCTAAAACCCATTAGAGAGGAGATTTTTCTCTACATTTGGGCTGCGATCAACCAGTAGGACTGAGAGAACCTGCAGAATAATGAGACACGGAGCAATGACACAAAATTAGTCACTTGGTATAGCCCCATGGCATGATGCAGTCTATCAATCTTCACTGTTTACCCATCACCTCTTTTCTCTTCAACCTTTTGTTTTCAAATGTCATGGAAAGCGAAGCAGTTTGATTTTTCTGAGTGGGGCTTTACAAATACATTTTTCTTCCACAGTAGGAAATTCTTCATGACTGCTTCAGTGCTTCTTTTCTTCTACAGTTTGGTTGGCAAAGCAAAACAGATGGTCACCTACACTAAAATGGTGCTATGCAATGGCCCACTGCAGGAGAATTCAGATGGGGAGGGAGCAAACTGTGAGAAGGGTAACCAGATAGCAGACACACTGCCCAAATGAGGAAAAGTGAGATTCCCACTGGCCTTTTCACCAGGACAGCCCTAAGCCAGCTTCTTCCATTGTTTTACATTAGCTCTTCGTTGTCTTTATCCTCCTCAGAGACCCCACAGTCTTCCAGCTGGTACTGCAAAAAGTCAGGACAATACATCAGTTTGTCTCACCTCTCTTGTACCAGGCCTTCAGACAGGGATTTCTTTGCCTTTCCCACCCTTATATAGCTTTGCCGCAAACCTGGAACCTATAAATCAAGTTACTGTCAAATACATTTTAGATGCACATCAAGACTTCAAGGGCCATATTGAATAAGAAATGTTTTTTTCTGGGTTTCTCCAGGAGCATCCAGGACTCTTAAAGTTTTATGTTAAACATCAGCCTCACTCTTCCCCATATTACAGTGATGAAGAACTAGCTTGAAATCAATTTATTGATCCCTAAGAAGACAGATATAGAAGGTTATTAAAGTTAACGCTTCTGTATGTGCAAAACCTGTTATTGAGCTTGTTAACATTCACGTGCTGGTTAACAGCAGCTATGGAAAGGACAAGGTAGCCAGCTCCCTTCTGAAACAGCTGCTGTGGGCAGGAATTCAGCTTTATTCCTGACCTGGTAGGTACTACATCTCAGTTTGAGCCAATGAGCAGTGCCAGTCAACATTTAGTCCCTTAAAAACTAAGTCACTTGCTTAGCCCATGTTCCAAATTTGCACACCATTTTTTCAGCTTTGGTATCTATAGCTGAACCAACGACTTACATATATATATGTATATATGAACTACTTGGCTAATTTCTTTTCCTATGCAGTTACTTACAATATGAAGAATATAAGAAGGTTCATTGTGTTTGCAAATCAGCCATGAGCCACATGGATACAAAGTCTGTTGAGTGTACAGCTATACATATTCACACAGATGTGTTTTACTTTACAGATGTAAATGAAATCTTCTGCAGTCAGAGAAAGCAAGTTTCCTGTGGTCCTTCATTCCGAAACCATCCATTTTCAATAATTTATTCACAGGCAGTCTCTGCTGCAGTGGGTTTGCATTTGTCACATCACCTCAATTTTTCTAATGAGTTGTTAATGAGAGGTCAATTACTTATGGAAATTAGGAAAACATTCATTGAGGAACTGTACTGAGTAAAGTGTGCTACTTCATAATGTTATGATATAAATCATTACAGCTTTAATGATTATTTTACCCTTTTTCGTGTTCAAGCTTATTCCCCGCCCTACACAATGGCCTTAAAATGATTTTGAAATGAACTCAAGTGACTCTCCTGAAAATGTTATCATATTATATTTTCTAATAACTGCAGAAGAATTCCTTTTGTTATTAAACAGTTGCTCATGCATCAGCATCTTGCTGTGAAATCTTCAGCTGAATACAAGGGAGTTAGGAACACCAGATGTGCCATGCTGGCCCAGAGCAGCAACTTGTCCTCTACCCTGGCTCCAGTTCCACTTCTGGTACTAGAGGAGAAAATGGCCATCTCACAAAGGCCTTGGCCAAAACTGTGACCTGCAAAGCAGCCTCCTGACTCCTCTTCTGCACAAGCAGGAAAGCATTGGCAGCCTGCAGCACATCGTTCCCCAGCATTAGTGAGTTCCACATTGTCTTTTTAGTGAAAGGTGTTCAGAAATTGCTGACTGGTACGTCAAAATGTTTGTCTCACAGTTTTCCCTCTTCCCATGCACCTATTTTGAACACTTTTAAGGCTTTGAATGAATGGTATAGAAACACAGGAACACAGGCAAAAAAAGGATCCAAGGGATCAAGACGAATTGTGGCTCAGTTGCAGAACCATGCAATTAAATGGAGAGGCCAGGGGTATAATTCACTGCTGAAATTCAGCTTTGTGCTGTCGTAAGTTATTATTTCAGAGCAGACGCTGAAACAGCCAGAGAGGAAAGTGTACAAGCAGAAGTATAATTGGACTTCAGTATTTCATATTGACGCCCTGAGATTTTCACAGCTAAGCACAGTTTCAGAGTCCAACCAGGGTAACACTGCAGTGAACAAACGTAAGATCTCCCGTATTCAGCCCGCCGGATTATTCCATTTCCCCTGCAGGCACTGTAAATCAAAAGCTAAAGACACCCCATTATGATCTACAAGACAGTTTTGTTGGCCCTTCTTTCCAAACACATTCTGAACACATATGTGTTATTTTTATCTGAGTCACATTCATTTCAGCTTTACTGTCTGGAATTCAGTGTTAAATTGGGGGAAAGAAGGAAAGGAGAAAAAAAAATCAGGCCTTGAAACCAAGTAGTTAGCCACAGAGAAAGAAAGCAGCAGCCAGTTAAATCAAAGAATGAATGCATCACATGGACATGATTTTCTCAGTATCTAAAGGCTTACAAGGTCTGTGTCCCTTTGAACCAGGCACAGGCTGGATGCAGGTGAAACCCTTGTTATTTGACTTAGGAGTGCCTAGAGCCCAACATTTTAGTGTAAAGAAATCCATTGTGCTTATTAGGGGATAAATCAGCTGGTCCGAAGTACAGTCCTGCCACTTGCTGTTAGTATCACCTTGGGAAGCACTCACATTTACATCTCTAACTCCTTCCCTTCTCCTTGGAAGGATAAACATATTAACAACAAAGAGGTGTCCAACTACTGATCGAAAGCAATATAATACCATCAGATCTATGATGAAATAAAGAAGAAACGAGTACAAATCTAAGTACCTTCTCTTTATATCAGAGCCTCTACATTGTTTTCAGGAGGTTTTTTTTTTGTCATGCAGTGATGAAAGGCTGAGAACAAAGTGAGTAAAATCTCCTTTTACTGCTTAAAAATTCTCAGCTGGTTTGCCATATCAAAAAGCTGTCTCTTTAAACAAATCACACGGTTAAAAATGCCAAGTTATAATTCAGCAACTAACTCAGAAAATGACAATTTAATCAATCAGAACCAACCCTCCTGAAAAAAAAAAGAAAAAAAAAATCTTCAGGCTTTCATGCAATGTGAGAGCGGTTGAAACTATAAAAAGGTTCAATCACTGTAGAACAAGCCTGCAGCATCAATGTTTATTAAAGTCAGGGGAGCCATTTATTGACCTGGGAAATAGCAAACCACCAGCAGCACTGCCAGATTGCATTTTTATAGTTAACAAACGGAAGGTGATATTTTCCTTTTCTCTTTTAATTGTGATTCCATCAAATCCAAAGAGCTAAAAGCTGCTCGGTTTTTAAAGGAAAGCAAAGAGGAGGATGCTCTGCTCCATCCTCCAGTCACTCTCTCTTCAGACACCTAGCAATGGGATATATTAAATCATTGCATCATAGGATCAAATTTTTTGGCTTATCAGAATGACAGACCGGTGTCTGTTCCCCCCTGCACTTTAGGTGATGGTAGAAGATAGGGAGCTACCATTATCAAGCTGCTTCTTTCTGTAATCAAAAAGGAATTATTGTATTTATTCACATGAAGGTCATCCTGACACTGGGACAGCCAAAAGCACTTCGAATTAATTGTCTTCTCCCAAACTGACAACTGGCACTTTTTCTTTTTTTTTGATCAAAGCATAGCTTGGTTATTCTGGAGATTTTGTAACTGTTTTGCTACAAGTCTTTAACTCACACCTTTTCAGACCACGTACACTGTGAACTATGTAAGGCTATAAAAAGGAAAGTGTCACAACACGAGCTGTCCTACCCACATTATCTGAGCTGAGCTTCATTCTCTGCCCAGCCACTGGAAACCTTGGGGTTAGCAGGGCAGGGATTTACGTCACTCTGTGTGTGACAGCTGCCACTTCGACCGGTGCCATCACCAGAAAGTGGACTTCAAAGGCTGCAAGGATGAGTCTGTGCAGCCTGATCTGCCATGCCACATGCTGTGGCTGAGAGCTGTGACAAACCCACGTCCTCTGTGCATTAGGTACAAAGCGAGCCGGCCGGCAGGTTATACATGCATGCATCAAAGGCAATGAATATGGTAACAAATCTCCGGCCACCCAGGGCCATCAGAGCTGTCAATACGCCACACGCATTAGCAGGAGCAAGGGAGATAAAAACAAAGTCTCCCTGCCTCAAAACCACACTTTTCTGCCACTCTGAGAATTTCACACTGCTTCTAAGCAGAGCATGAGGTACGGAACGTTTCTGATGCCACCCAGTCCTACACGGCATTTCACACTTTTCTTTCAGGTTTGCAAACACACCTGCGGCAGCGCTACATCTTGTTTTCCTTGTTCACAGAGAAAAACACGTAACATCCTCACTTACAGCACAGTGGAGGAGTTTGACACAAGTTAATGACTCACCTGTCAGACTATCAGAATTTTGATACTTGCAGGGGAAAAAAAAGGCTTTGAGTATTTTGAGATATGTAAAAAGGTGCTTTGGGATTTGAAGTCAGCTCATAACAAATCGAGTCAACTGGTGGGTTGGTATAAGGTCTGAGATACTGGCTTTGTGCTAAAATCAGAATAACGCAAGCATATGAATAAAAAAAAAGGTTGCAGAAAGTGTAACCCACGAGTTCCCTCATATTAGATCCCACTGGCACGAAATTAGTTCACAACTGTCACTTGTGTTGTTTCAAGAGAGATTACTTCTTAAATAACACTAATGACAACTTTGATTTGGCTTCTGTAATTACTGGAGAGAGAAGGGACTACACTTCCTAGGAAGAAAAATCTCGTATCTGCTTGCTTAATGCATGTTTGATGAGACGGAGCTCCTCTCCCCTAAGTTATTTCCCTGAGCATTTTCGTTTTGAAAAAGAAATGGATTGCCACGTTGAAAGCAGAGCTGCCATGCACCTGTCAGAGCTGGGGGAAAGGGCTGTGATTGCCATGTACAGCGGCCTTGTATCTTCTCTAAGCAGTGTACCTTCTGCCTCGGCTCCTCGCCCTCGCTGCATCTCACAAGCAGGTATTGTTACAGGGCTGGATTCTTCTGACCTGCCTCCACCACCATCAGTAAATCACAAACCTTTCTCCTATAATCAATGGAGTGTCTTCAGATTTACCAGACAGTATAATCTGCTCCACGAGGCAGCTGATTGTTATCTGTAACTTCCCCATCCAATTCTAGCTATGGGAGGATGTAATCCAAAAATTTCCTTCAGGCTTTTTTACTGCTGAAATAGATCAAATTCTCATGGCAGGCTTTTTACAACCTCCACTTTTCTAAATAAACATCACACGGGCTGTACAGCATTTACGGGAAAACACTTCTCCTTGCCTGCCTGCACACATTGAGGCGGGCTGTTGGCTGATGCGCCAGCACACGAGACAACCAGCAGCACATCTCTGCAAGCCCGTGGTGTGGCACCAAGACCCCAACAGTCATTGGGACACCACAGGTCTGAGGCTGTGGATCCCAAACCAGGGAGCACCCAGACTAATCCACATTTAGATGACTTCAAAACCCCCCCACCATTCACTCCCAGCTTCCAGCACTCCTACATGCCGTTTTAAATTATTAGGCTCAGCTCCCAAAGATTAAAGAGTTGGTGGTATCACATCAAAGGTATCATGCAGCTGATATATGCAGTGGCTGCTGAAGAAAGGGGCTGCAGGGACTGATGAAATGTTGCCATGCCAGCAGGACAGGGTGATGCGCAAGGAATGGGGAAAAGCTTTCACAAAGGGCACCACACAAACCAGGCATAGTAGCTGGAGATGTGCTGATGGGCACAGAGTAATGTATTTAGAAAGAATCATTTGAAGTACGTTTCCGGACTGTAAATTAACTGAAACAGCTCAGAAAATGCCCTGAGTGACATTGAAGGCCACACAATTAAATGCAAGGCTCCGACGTGCAATGATCAACAAAAAGCAAATGCACTATTAGAGTGCATGGCAAACAGAAAATAAGGCCAAGACAGGGAGCTAATGGAGGCACTGTGCTGTCATACAAGCTAAAGGCATTCCCTTACTGGTTTGTTTGCTAAGATACAAATACACTTTTCTTTTATGCATGTCGGTGTTTGGAAAACTGCAAACTTTTTCCAGCTTTCTTCTGTTGGAAAGGGCTGGAAACTGTTAATGATGAACAGAGAAGGCTGTAAACATGATGGGGATGAATGAAGTGGGATAGAATCCACAGTCACACATACCTTCTCATTTGGGCCTTGAACTTCAGAGCACCTTCAGCTCATTTATGGAGCCTGAAGATGAAGGTGCTTTGCCTATATGGAAATTAAATATTTCTACCCAGCGTTAGGGCTTGCCCTTGAAGTGGATGTGGCTCATTTGTGTTTGTGGTCATGTTAACTCTCTGAGCTTAACTGTGTAGTAAAGATGCCTGGATCCAGATTATTCCTCCTCCCTCTTTCCCACTGCAGTCACACTTTGCCCTTCATTGTACATTTCCGTGGACTCTATTAGAGCATAAATCTTCAAAAGTTCTTCAAGCTCACTTTGACCTACATCTTGCGTATATGGGAACTTTCCTTCCCAGATTGTCTTTCTGAGCACACTGGCTCATTACAGTTCTGAACGCTGAACTCTCACTCATATTACTTTACTGCCTGGTTTATGTGACAAATGTCAAAGCAGGCATCAGAAATCTGATTTATGAGTATACACACAGAAATTGTGGTGCTTGCTGGTAGCTGGGTGTCAGCTGGCAGCTCCTTATCAGGATTTTCCTATCAGGACAGCAGGGCCCAGACTGGCAGCCTAGAGATGGCACTGCCAAACGTGAACTCCAAAATCATCATCCAGGTCCAACAGAGCTCCGAAGGTTTTTGCAGTATCCTGGAATTTACTTGCTTTCCAGCTTTAACCGCATTTGACTACGCTCTGGGTTTTTTTTTTTCAAGCAGAAGTCAATGCTTATTTAAAAAAACAGAAAACTGAATAAATCAAGCAGTCTCTAAATGCCAATATGAGAAACATTTTATAATCACTTCCCTTTTCTACTATAAAATTATGGATAAAACCATAAGCTCATAGCATGCACAAGCATTGCTAAGGAACCTGGACTTCCTCTACTAATTTACCACTTCATCCCGATCTACACTCCGGCTCACGAACACGCTCTCCCCGACTCCGGTTATATATCGGCTCTATACAGCACAGCTGCGGTTTCTTCTCACATCAGCAATGCGACCCGTACCCTCTCCTTCCGCAGCCCCGGGCTATGGGCCGGGCCCCGTGGCCGCGCCCTACTGCCAGCAGCCAGCCCGGAACGCGGAGGGTGGAGCCGCGCCGCCGCCGCCGCCTCCTCCTGCAACGTGCGCGGCCGCGGCGCTACGCGAGCGCGGGGATCCAGCGCGGCCTACGGGCAGCGCCGCGGCCGCCATGGCCGGGGAGGTGAAAACGAAGCTGTCCAAGAACCTGCTGCGCATGAAGGTGAGGTGGGGGGAGCGGGAAGCCTTTGGGCCGGTGTGCGGGAACGGGAGGAAGGGTAGGCCGGGCCTGGCGGTAGGGCCGCTGGGAGCGGATGGGGCGGGACCGGCAGCGCGCTCCCGCTGGGCTGCAGTGGCCCTCCCCGGTAGGGGCTGCTCCTCTGCCGCCATGTCGGTGCCCCTCGCTTGGGTCGGGGCATTTCCACTTCCTGCACCTGAGCACAGGGCTGCTGTTCTGACACAGCGAGCGTCTCCTGTGTACGATGCTTTTACGTACATATAAATATGTATATTTAGTTCTGTCTTTTTGCTTAGCCCTGCAGCTTTCTGAACTGCTCTGCTTAAACTTTGCCAGCAAGAGGCTGCTACAATGAGCTGCCCCGGAGAGGGTTTGATTGTTTGTTGTGCCCCTTGTCTTTTGGTTTCCTGGGCCACCTTTCCGTCCTTTCTTCCCATAGACACACACAGAGGCCTTTGGTGTTACCTTAGCCAGCCCACCATGCTTGCAGCTGTGCATCTCAGGTCAGGTCAATTTACAGGTTCTGGTTCTTGTGTAATTCAACACCTAATTCAGTAAAGTGCATCCTCCTGTGGTGACTGAGTCTTGATTGCTAGAAAACAGCTAGTAAACATTGGATTGCCATTAACTTTTCTTTAAAACGATATCCATTACATGGTTCTGATAATTATGATGGGCCTCTGTGGCTTCTTGCCTGTGTTTTACTTATCACTCTGTGCTTTTTTCCCCCCATTTATGTGGGGCCATATTTTAGACACTTGGCTGAAAGGTGTTTAACCTGACCGGTTCAATCTGCCACGTGGAGTGGACACTGATACAGAAAGATGGTGAAATATTTACCACAATTAGTAGATGCTGCTAATGAAAGGTTAAAATTCATGCACAGAGGGAACAAAACATATCCTGCCTTGCTCTCAAAAGCAAGTAGGTGTTGAGCTTAGTTAGGCAGCAGTGCAAGAGAGAGTAAGACTCTAGGTTGGCTTTAATGCTTTTTCTTTCTTTTATGCAATAGTGTCTTTTTAGTTGAAACTTATGCTGCTGTTCTTTGCCAATTTTTTAATCTTCCGTAGATTTCAAAACCTAGATTTTAGGTTTCCTTCCTTGGAAGGCAGGGGAAAACCAGTCCATGAGTGTGGTGCCTTGACATTTGCAGGTTTAGAGTCCAGGCTGCATTAACCAGCTTAAAAGAGGCAGGTAGGTTTTGAAAAGGTCGTACGCAGATCTTGTACTTAGCGCTTCCCTTGTGTAGATCTTGTTGTTGACAAATGTTTTAATCTTTTAGTGCTGTGTCTGCAGGTATGGATAAGGTGTATCATCACAATTCAATAGGCGCTCAAAGGTGGTCAGTGGTCAAGTGAAAACCTTTCTGGAGATGCAGACTATATGTGCTCACCTCGTGATGTCAAAAGGTGGCTCCTGCTTCTAGAATCATAGAATCATATGATTTTAAATTAGTTCTTGTACTGCTTGATCCATGTCCCAACTAATCCAAACAGCCACACAGTTACTGATGTACGTACTCTGCATCTACCTCCATCGGTGTATTTTTAATTCATCCAGGTGTGTTTACAGATAAATACAATCACATTTTTAATCTATTTATTCCTGTAGTAATCTTTAGGAACATAATCTTTAAAATGTAATGTGAAATGATTATTTAATTGTGTGCTTGTAGCAAAATTTCTCCTGTTGAGATTTCTGACTGGCTAACAAATTTCCTTGAGCAGTATGGTTTTCCACATGATAGATTCCCTCATTTTCCTCAAGCAGATACTGTAATTTTAATTGGAAAGCTTTGGCATATTTTGGGTTGACTTGAAAACAAAAGGCAATTTTTCTTTCATTAAAGATCTTGTACAAATGGATGCAAATAAAAATATAATGGAAAATGAGACACTAGCACTATACTGGCTTTTATGTCAGGGTTTGTTTTGCTTTGACTGGGCATTTTGTAAAGATGAGAAGGTGTGGGTGTTAGTATGTAATAATATATTGCATACACATATTACCTGTGTACTCTAAATAAGCTCGGTAATGCAGGGTTTTTGTGGGAGACAAGTGTTTTGTGATGATTTCTTGGGTTTTATCCCTGAGCCAAGTCCACTCTAACTGAACAAAATTATGTTCAAGTATCTGCTAATGTTCCAGAGACAGATCAGCCCCACTGGTTTTATCTGTCAGCCTGCAGGCTTAGCTAAACACGGAAATGATGCTGCTTACATGAGAGTGGTAAGATTCATCGATATAAGATTTCTCTGTGCTGTTGCACATACAGGTTTGTTTTGATTGCCACAAAGCAATTTTTGTACATCGATGTGTATAAACAGCGCTGGTAGCCTCTTGCTGCAAATTATCGGTGTAAATGTGCACCTCTGCCAGATGCAGTTATTGAGGTGCTTTCTGTAGCCCCAGAGAATATCCCAGTTCCTAGGGATGTCTTTGTATCCAAGTACGGATGTGACTGACTGTTGACTTCCAGTAGATGGTTCTGACCCACAGTTGTTTACTTCTTCTCTGTCTGTTTTGCCAAACACAGACCAAGCCCAGAGAAGATCACAAAAAGCATGTACTACTTATATCAACTGTTAAATGTGATGTAATGGGTAATTGTTGTCACGTAATCATTGCCTGCCAGAACGTACCAAAAAGCCTGAAGTTGTCTCTCTCTTTTTAGTTCATGCAAAGGGGTTTGGACTCACAAACTAAAAAACAACTTGACGAGGAAGAAAAGAAGATAATTAGTGAAGAACACTGGTATCTTGATTTACCAGATCTAAAGGAGAAAGAGTAAGCTTCTACTTTGGTAATTCTTAACATCATTGGATTGTTTTATAGTGGGAACAGAATATAATTGTTTTCCTTATACAAGAAATATTATTACTAACCAATTAAAAGAAGAAAAAAATAGTAACAGACTGGGAGTACAGCTTTTATTTTATTTTTTTTTTTAGAGACATTCTCAAGGTTAAATAATCCAGAGTTTGACCTACTTTCGTTTCTTCATGTTTTGTTTTCTTTCATTCACACTTTCTTCTAGATGCATGTAATTAGTTTCTTTCAGGCAGGGACAGATTCATTCATTGCTGCTTTTTCCTTTCATTGGCAAAAAGAAGTCTGAAACTTTGTGTGAGTAACTTGAAATCCAGTCACATGGTTAGGTCCATTCAGGACAGTTCTATCTTCTTGAGTACAGATCACTTCAAATCCTGTTTTTGAAAAAGGAGAGAGAATGGATGAAGCAAAAATAAAGGAAGGCTTAGCTAATAGGGAAGCAAATGTCCATTCCTGCAATATAGAAAGGTGCTTTAAATAGCAAGGGAACTACTTTAAAATACTTTCTCTTTTGTCCTTTAAAAAGAGAACAAGATTCTTCTAAAGGAAAACATATATAATTTATAAAAAGATGTGATCCGGGGAATTAACTGTAGTTGAATGAGGTCATTCATAAACTATTTTCCATGACTGTTGATGTGTATGACAAGAAGGTATCAGCTTTAGCTGCAGCAAGGAAGGTTCAGGTTGGATATTGCCTCACTAACAATGAGGCCATTGGAAGAGATGGTCTAAAGGAGAAGGGATCCTTCATCTCTGGGAGTCTTTTGAGGACAGGTCATGTGTGAGAGGAAAAGAATGGAACAGTTCAAGGAAGTTCTTTTATCTAACGTATTTATTATGAATGCTTCGGGGTCGTGTTTCTTTTTCTTTCCAGGCTTGTTAAAAGAAGAAAAAAGGAGGGAGAATGGGAAAATCTTTCTCTGCTGAACAGAGAATTACACATTTGTGTCCTGACAGACTCAAATAATACTAGATCTAACATCACAATGAAAAATTCATTAGAAGCTTTTGCTGGTATAGTAATGCCACCTGGAGAGTGATATTTATGTGGTATTTTTATTCTGGCAAAAGCATTAATGTAGGTGGAATCATACCAGCAAAGAGTGCTTTCTGTCAGGAGAGTTAATTTTGCTTGTGGAACTGGCACAGCTTTACTGGCAAACAGTATTCTTCTGCACTCCAAGCTCTTTGTATTGAAAGATTTATCAGAGCAATTAATCTTCAGAAAGTAGTTGATGGTATAAAATACACTGTGGTTTGTTTATTTGTGTGGGGGAAGACAGCAAATGCTTTTTGCGTTTGTTTAATTTGATTATATTAAAGCACACTGTTTGACAACTGCTGCGTTTGGGCTTCCATGCAGGAGCTATATAATAGAAGAGAGGAGCTTTATGCCATGTGAAGATCTACTTTATGGCAGAATGTCCTTCAAAGGATTCAATCCGGAAATTGAGGTACTGTTTAATTGTTGTCTTTTGAGGATTGAAGCCCTCAGGAACCAGGACTTCAGTGTTCACACTCCGTGCTCTTTGGTTTTTGCAGCACCTTCCATATATTCTTCTACGTATGGGAAAACTGTGATTTAAGCCAAAATGTTGATCAGTGCAGCATCTGAGAAACAGAAGCCTCTTACCTCCTTGTGTTGGTGATCAGTAAGTGTGTGACTCCTGCAGATTTTCCTTCCTTGAGTTCAGGAGACTATTCCACATGCTGCTCACCAAAACAATAGCTCACTGTTCCTCCTGCTGTTTAATTCAGAGCCCAGTCTTACAAACATTCAACCTTGTTTATTCAGCACTTATTCATGTAAGTAAGGACTTGAAGTTCCAAAGTAAAAATTCTGGGCAAGAGAGTCTTTCATTTCTTTCCACCATGATTCATGCTGATAGAACTAGTGCATGCTGAAATAGTAATAAAAGTGTTACTGCTGAACTGAAACAAGAGGATGAAAGTACAAAGCCAGAGGCATGCAGAAGGCTATGCAAGGTTATTTAATGGGGCATTCCTTGAGTTATTTTGAACTTGCTTTCACTGTGACTAGGCCTATCATTGCTTCGTGGTTTTTACTAGTGGTTTATTGTAGATCTTTGCAGATATTTTTCCACTGTAACAAAACCATATCAAAGACTAGCATCACAATGAAAAAAATTAGAATCTAATTCTCTGGTCTCCTGAAGATGTCTGCCATAATGTTGAGAATGCTTGAATAGTACAGCTCACGGGAAAAAAACTGTCTCCGTGTTGCCTCTTTTCTCAAAAGCAAATCAAACTCAGCTTAGCAACAAGGAGACATGTTGCCTTTTCTTATAGCCCTGTGCTGTAGCCTAAACAGGGTACAGCAAGTGAGGAAAAGCAGTATTAAAACTGATGCCTACCTTTTATGCATCTTTCCTGGCAGTGACACTGTTTCAGCATAGTTGACATTGTGTCAGGGTTACATGTTTAAGCTATTTCTTACTTCATTTTCAGAAATTAATGGTCCAAATAAACTCTAAGAGCAAGAAAGAAGAAATTGAAGTGGATGATAAAATGGAGGCTGATGTGTCAGATGAAGAAATGGCCAGAAGGTACATTATTCCTAACCAGTATTGATTATGTCATACGTTATGGCATTATGTGAGGGAGGAGAAACACAAAAAGCAAAAAAAGAAAAGAAAAAAAACAGCATTTGATAATTCACAGAAGTGATTCTCCAGGAATTCCAGTGTTTGTTCAGTGAAATCTCCTTAAGCTTCAGGGTTAAAAAAATCTTGTAGCTGTTTTCCACTTTTTGATATCCATGCATTCTATGCTAATTCCCTCTTAGCTCCAGATTGCTAAAAAACCTAAACTATCAAAATGAATAATAATTTAATCTGTGATCATGTAGCACTTATGCTTCTTAAACTTCCCGTGACAGACTTTTTACAATAGTTAAATTGTTGATAACATTTACGATTTCCTGCGTTGAACTTCTCTCTGATTACACTAAAAAGTATCATTTTTTTAATTATCTTTACAGATATGAAACATTAGTGGGAACAATAGGGAAGAAATTCTTGAAAAAAAGAGACCAGCGTGTTCTCCATGATGAAGATGAAGAAGAGAATAGTAACACAAGGCCTAAGAAAGCTAGAAAAATGTTCTTAAAACCTCAGGATTAACGTCAGCTGCACAACTGGAGCTAATAGAAATGTTACCTACCAAATATAGCAAATACAGTACCAAGAAGTGAAGATTGTTTGGAGTTTTTGCTACAGAATTGTAAATCTGAGTCTGTAGTTGAAGTTTTCTGCCATCCACATAGCAAGCATTTTTTGAAGTGGATGTGTATATAATGGATGTCATACATCTTTTCCTCTCTAAGCAGCTTTTAACATGTGGGGTATTAAGCCCATCAGCTGTTCTTAATGTTGTGCATAACTAGGATGAGTGTCAACGTGCAATCAATAGCAACAGTATTTATATTTTATGATTACATCTAAAATAAGTATTTGCAGTAAAGATGAGCTTTGTCCAATCCAATCCAGTGAGACAGTTCAGCTTTCTCTGCTATTTTTATTATGAAAGTGAAAACCTTTGCTCCCTCCAATTCAAAAAAAACAGTCAGCAGAAACATATTTTTTTAACTGCTTGACAAATAAGCTGGGAAAAGAACAGAGACAAAATCCATTTTTTAATTTTATTTTTTTATAAAGCATATTTAAAAATAGGAGTTTGTAGCAAAACTTTTTCTTTTTTCCTAGAGCGAGCCAAATATTGGGCGACATTTACAGTTTGACACTTGAGCAGATTGTGAGCCTTTAATTTCTGTCTTCCAGAAGAAGTTTGCTAATCTTGTCTCTTTTCCAACCAAAAAATGCCAAACTTATAATTATCTAGGTCTTAACATAGAAGCATAATAACGGCTTTGGAAACATGTTTGGGGAGCTAATAAAAACTGATTTTTTTGTGGTTAATGATTGTGGTTTAACTAATTTAATGTTAAAAAACAGTTATGCTTAATACAGTCAGTTAGAAGAAATGATCCTGTTCTGTGCTGGCTACAGATGTCCCCAAATATTGGTTGACTGAGCTTTTTTCTGTTCAGCATGTAACAAAGGCATCTGAAGGAGTGCTAGGACCAAACATCGTGGCCTTTAGTCAGTGCTTTGGAAAACTGAAAAAGGTCAGTGTGATTTTTGTCTAAAATCACAGCAGTTCTCTGCATTCTAGCTTTCAAAAGGGAGTAATTTTTTCTTTTACTTTTTCCTCACCAATATGTCTAAATTACTTATCCTTGATGTTAACTTTCTGGAGAAAGAAGAATTTGTTAAATTGAAGCAAGTAGTGACCATTCCATCATGGACCTGAGGGTTCCTTTTTTCCCTTTTTTTTTTTTTTTAAACAACTCGGTGAAGCAAGACTTGAAGCTCAATTACATAAAGAGTCTCGTGTCTGTATTTGCATGTGTGATATATGAACTATAATCCATATATCAAGAGTGCCTCGTTAGATATTCAAGATGGATCACACATGGAAAGAGAAATACACTTTTAACCTAGTAACGAAGCCTCATACAGGTGGAAAGCCTTTGATTCATGATCTGAGATAGTTTTTCAGAGCTAATTAAATGCAACTGGTTCAATTACTTAAAATTTGATCATATATTATCACTAGCTGAAAAGAAGTTAATGATGGCAAGACATTTTTCTTCCCATGGAAGATGTGACCCGAGCTAAGAAATGATTTATAGTTAGTCATCACAAGAGAAACTCAGAATGTATCCCATTATTCTTTCTTGCTTATTAGTAGGAAAATGATTCCCCTCTATGAGAATACATTTCTTCAATATAGAATTTCTGCATAGCTGTGCTGGATGGTTGAGGGAGAAAGTGTCTTCTGGTGAACCACCAGCAGCCACGTTCCCACAACTGCCCGTCCCTGAGGGAAGGTGAAGTGGAGGTTTCAGTGACACTGTGTAGAGAAGCTTTGGGGTAATTTTGGTAATTACTGGTGGCTCAGGTGAACATTTTGTGAAATCTTGCATGGTCGAGTCTCTGTGCAGAGCATTCTGTTGCATTGCATGGTTCTGTTCAGTCCAGTGGCGGGTCATTTTGTGCAGCTGAAGTGCATTCTGCCCTGTGCAGGTCCTTAATTTCATGTCGTGTCCTGGTTGATGGCTGGGAATCTGAGTGGCAAGGTGCATGTGTGCAGGAAGAAGGGTGGTTCATTGGTTTCCTGAAAATGCCTAGTACCAACTATAAAGGATATAGTATGACACATTTTGGTTTATTGTCTTCAGATCTGGGTGTTCTGTTATTCACATTTAGCTGGTGGATAGGTGAGCTATTGAAATGCTATGGTATGACCAACTACTCGGTTTTAGCACAATCTGTTCTTACGCATGAGGAGTTTGTAAAATGCAATGTTAAGAGCAGTATTCATGGTACATTATTATGAGCGAGGCAAAACTTAAAATCTGCCCAGTCTTACTTTCTAAAGATGCCAATGTGTCCAAAGTTATAAGCAGGCATTTAGAATTATGATAGGATCCTCAGAGATACCCATCTGTATTTCCAACTTTATAAATATAAATGTGTGTGGTTTTTTTTAAGTCAGGCCTCTAGCTTCCTAGCCAAGGTAGAAACATTGTGCTGTATAAAATTTCTATTTGAATTACTCTTGACAGAGATGTAAGTGTAGCAGTGAAATATTCATACTGCAAACCTACATTAATTCAAGGTTTCTTGGCTCTGAAACAGTCTCAAGCGCAGATCCATTTTCATGAACATCTTCCTAAGCTGTAGAATTTTAAAACCCACATGGTCGTGTTTCTGAATGAAAAGTATTTCCTCTTTGAGATCTAAAGGAAGTTGGGATAAGTAGTATTTTTGTTCAAATAAAAAAAACCATGCAAAATCCAGAGTTACCAGACATGACAAATGTTTGTGCCTGTTGTACTAAGGTATCTATTAGGGTGAACAAAGAAAATGTGTTGTAGTTCATGCCCGCTGACAGCTCTCTGTGTTAAGTTTAAGCATACTTCTTGACAGGTGGAATATTTGTCCCTCCCTTTGACAGTCTGACAGTGTTGGAAATGTGAGAATTGAACAACTTCATCTTTATTGCTGATGTTTCTTCTTCTGTTACTTTTATTCTGCTTAGAATTGGATCTTAAAAACTACTAGACTGGAGTGCAACTGCAGTGAGACATCCTGAGTCTTCCCTTTAGTAATGCATGAGCTGCTTAAACTTTGACTCTTTGGAGAGGGTGGAGGATGGGCAGTGGTGCCGTGGAGTTTGAACCGTGTTTCTTCCGTAATGTGTCTTGTTTTCTAATAAGACTCTCCATTATACAATTAAACAATCGTGGATGGCTGTCATTGCCATTGGGCATTGTGTGTGTAATGGGCAGCTGGGCTGGGATTCTGGGAGCTGCTCCAGAATTCAGACTTAAAAAGAAATTGTCTCATCTTTCTGTTAATTGGAATGCTATACATGTAAATTTTATTTGGAATTACAAAAATCCAGGGTGGGGGTAGGCGGGGGATTCTGCATGTTTGTTCTGCTTCATTTGAACAACAGTCTGCAACTAAAACTGCACAATAGCTTAGGCTCTCATTAAACCTTTCTTAAAGAGAGATTGTTAATAAGGTACAGTGATGGCGAAGGATGTCAAAGTGCCTTGCAGCTGTGAGATCCTGTGTTTCTCTACTCCATGTGAATGCAAGTTTCTCTGAGAGCTGATGCTTTAAGGGCTTGGTTTTTTTCTCTTCGGTCTAGGAGAGCATCTGTCTTCTACGATAATGCCTTGCTAGTGAAAGTGCAGCAGGAGGCCAGTGGGTTTGTTTGGTTTTACACCACTCTTGTCTCAAACCTTTGAGACATTTTGGGTCTGACATTCACACCTTAATAACTTCAGGCTTTTCATCAGCTTATCGGGAGCTTTAGCTAAACTGTGGAACTGTTCCCGTATGTGTTGACTTTTCTTTATGTGATTTGATGCTGCATGGTGAGGACCTGGTTAAAATTGTCACATGGAAAGGAAAAACCCATCTCAGAGAGTAGTTATCAACAGGTGGAGTCAGAGAAAGGGCTGAAGCTTCAGTCATTGTCTGTCCCATAAATCTGAAGTAATCTAACCTATGGTGAGTGTCATCTTTACAGACATGTTAATGTATTAGTCCATAGTGCTCTGTTTGAGGAAGCCTTGCACATCACAACCTGAGCAATTACCTGGGAGCAATAGCAGGAATATCTCTAGAGAAATACAGAGGCAGAATAACTAGCCTGTAAATGGTTGCCCTCAAGACAAGAGGCAGCAGCATCGGAGAACAACTGTAGTTCACTGCGTAGAGGAATGTGGTTTGGTGACCTGGGTTGAATGCAGATGGGATTTTCTGTCAGCCAGAATGGAGGTGGTAAGTGTTCTGAAGCTCAGAATGTTCCTTGGGGTCTTGAGGAACGGCTTGTTGTGATCAATCATTTGGAAAGGGGTAAAAACCCTTAATGAGACCTTAGTATGATGTAGTAATAAGAACACAAATTACAGAACAAAGTCTTTAGTTCCGTTGTTTATAGAAAAACAGCATTCCCACCTCAGTAAGATCTTTCTGAGTCTCCTGTCGCTTCCTGCTTGGTCCTTAGTTCTCCATCCCTAAGCAGGCAGAACTGCCACCGTGGCTGTTGGACAGGGAAGAGCCAGCCCAGCACAGGAGGTGGTAGGGGACCTCTTCTTCAACGTGCAAGCTCTTCCTACAGGAGCGTCTCAGAACTTACCATTTCCAACACACTGTCAAAATTTGGTATTGGCCTGTTTGGTTCAAGAAATGTGTGGTGGGCAGGGTTGACCAGCAGATCAACAGCACGACTGTGCAGACCTCACTTACTTAGCTAATGGTGCACGTAAGAATCATGCAGTAACTGGGGGGAAGCTCTATTTACAGAAACTCTTGTTTTTATTTTCCTTTATTATCACATGAACACAGCATGTATTAGATTTATGATCAAATGATATCTTTGAGCAAAACGATGCTATCAGTGAGACCAATACTCAGTATTATCAGACGGGGGGAAAAATGGAGGGAAAGGGTGTTTTCCAGTATTGCTGCTGATCTCGTGCACTTTAGAACATTTTTGCTTTCTCAGTGGTTTCCTTGGTCAGGCTTTTTGCAGAAAAGCATGATTGGGGAAACTTTTTAATGGGGAAATGCAATTGTGAAATAATTTTTAAAGAAAGGAATTTCTTTAGATTTGGTTGGCTCCATGGTGGTTTATTTTTTTCCTTCAATTTAGTACAGATAAGAAACTAACTTGTGACACTAGAGATCTTATGCTAAGTATTAGTCATTCAGGATAGCCACACGGACTCCTGTATTTGCTATACACAAAGAGTGATCAGGGTAGATTTAAGGCTATAGCGGGGTTAGCTTCATTGTTCTACTTCTGTTCTACAAATACATTGCAGTACTAAAAATACGAAATTTCTACCCCATTTGAGATAGAAGTAAATCTAAGCTAGTTGAGACATTTAAGCACCATTCAACCCGTTACAGGATGATTATTTATCAGAAGCAAAGCTTGTAGGTATCTCCTTAGAACCCATCAAACACAATAATGCTGCAGTACGTACAATTAGCATCAAAGGAAAAATAACTACATACCAAAAATTACCTTGGGCAGTCTACTGCAGTAATGACAGAAGGGATGCACATGATGATAATGTTCATTCTGTACTGTGTTTTCATCTAAGGATGATGCTGAAAGAATTACACCTCCTAATGTTCCTTTCAGAGATGACAATATTGTTCAACCTATATTAAAGGCAATGAGATGAGCAGTGAGTGGTTAGATCTTGTGAAAAATGAAGCTTTAAATGCATACTTCATTGTCTAAAAGCTCACAGCTGACTTTTTTCCTATAATGGCCATAGAAAATGTGCTGGCAGCATATCACAATTAATAATCCTTACTCCAATTTATGTGCTATAGGCACTCCAAAATTACTCTGAGATATTTCTTACCCAAGTTTATAACCAGATTCAAATCAGTCTCTACATTTGTGCCAAAAATTGAACCGCAGTCATCTCACAGAAAATAATTCTATCTGCCTGACAGATGAGTCTTAAATCCCTGATTTTCTCCTTTCTCCAGAGTGAAATTCACTTTAATCTGGTATTAATGTATTTTTCCTTCAGTTGCCTGCAAGGGAATCCCATAATCTTGCAGTAGTGATTGCACAGACATGGAAGATATGTACACGTGTAGCATTACCATGGGTTTTCCAGTCACCTAGATTGTATAAAATCCTTTGACGTTAATTGGGACAAGCTTTCTCTCTAGGGTGATGTTGAATTTATCTTTCAGTGTCTTCTCCACCTCTTCGTCTTCAAGGGTTATAAATTCCACCAGATCCATGTTGTCCTTGTAATTGTATTTGGTCTCAGTGAGTGTCCACCCAATGAGCGCTCGAAAGCCATCGGTGGTCTGAAGGGTACAGATAGACTTCTTTGTAAAGAGGGAATCTGGAGACGTCTGAAGGTACGTGCACTGAAAATAGAAATCTTCCACTGTCCGTGGTTCCAGGCTGAACTTATACACTTTCCGACAGTCTTTTTTCTCTAGAAGATCAGAATTTGAGAAATTTTGATTGGCGATATGTTGTTTCCGTCTCATTTTCTCAAGGTACCAGATGGCATTTTTTTCTGTGAAACGAAAGATGCCAGGAGCCTGGGGCTGATCTTTCCCCGATACAAGCTCCATCGGTTGCCACATTTGATAGGATACACCAAAGCCCGCATCAACAATGTAGACTTTTCCATCAATAACTACCTTGACTAGCAGATGGGTCATAATGGTGGCATATGCATTCTCATGCGGGTTGAACACATACGCTCCCAAAAAGCTGGTGTCATACCCCAGGCATTTCAGGACCCAACCTAACAGCTGGTTATTTTCCATGCACCAACCACCGCGCTTCCTGTGCACAATTTTGTTATATACGTGCTCCAGCTCCAAAGTAATTTTCTCCCCACAATGGATGCTGAGGTTTTCAAATGGAACAGCACGGATGTGGTGCTGGAATATATCAGTTAAGGTTTCCAAGTCTTGATTTTCAAGAGAACCTTTGTACCCAGTTCTTGCAAAATACTCTTCAAGGTTCATGTCTCCTGTGAAGGAAGGAAATGTGTTTTAGTTTTGTTTCTTTACATCAATGATTTATGATGCTGAGAAAAACTGCCCAGGCTGCTGCCTGCAAGGATCCATTAATCTACTGAACCTCATCAGAGCAGTTTTTAAAGGTAACAAGTATTCATATCAAATGGTTCCCGGGGCCCAGAAGAGCAGTGCATGTGGGGGTTTATTTTTTGTCCTGGAGACATCCCTATGGCAAACAGCTGATGCAATTGCAGTTTGATACACAATGGCTGCAAAAATGGGGATTTGATGTCCTTGCATTGTAAGGACAGTGTTGAGAAGAAATGCAAGATCGCACTAGGGAGTGTTCAGAATGTTTCATGAAAAACAGTCTAACAGCTGAATGAAATGAGTACCAGTAGGGGAAGCAGTGTTGTCTGACAGTTGGAGGGCAAATAATTTGAGCCAGGATTCACACGTTCTTTTCATGAGTCTGCCACTACTCTGTGATCAAAAAATGAATGGCTCATTCTCTACGTGTCTCTTTTCACCACTTACAAAAAGTGAAAATGATGCTCCTTGCACATTTTGTAAAGTGTCAAGTTTTATTCTGATAGTTGTATCTGGAAAAAAGCTCCTGACCTTTTCAAGAGACACAGACCACTGAGTCTCTTGTCTGCTCTGAGTGTTTCACAAACTCATTTTGGTGTTGGAATAATGAACCTGAATGGAGGTGAGTGACCTAAAAGATAAAGAGCACATCTCTAGTTCCTGCTGTGCCCTGCAGGGTGCTCTAAAAGTGGGCAATGAGTGGCTTAAAGCTCTCTAGACCTGGTCTTTCCCTGAACTTGATTTATTTCTGCCAAAGGAGGCATAACAGCATTATGTTCAACACATCCCTGGTCAGTCCTATCTCTAGCCATTCCCACCTCATGGCCTGGCTTCATAGGACTCTTCATGAGCAAGACTGCTGGATGAGGAGCTATTCAACATAGTTTCTGCCTTCTATGTGTGCATGAAAAGTCATGCACACCAATCTGGCTTTCAGAGTGGCCCATTGCAATCTGCTGGCCATCATTATGGGCTAGGACCTGTAGGTGTCTGGTGAAACACTGTAAAAAATATTGTAGATTGTCTGCTTTGATATAAAGCTGAAGGTAAAAGGTTTTGAAGGCTTGAACCTTTATGAAGAAAATACTAAGCATTTCAGCAGTCTAGAGTTAGTGCTAATATTTAGCTTCTTGACAGCCTGTAAAGCTAGTTGGAAATCTTTTGTGAATACAGTAAGATGAGGTTTAGACACTTAATATTAGCAACTCAGGAAGTCTATTGTATTCAGATAAATGCAGCAGTGAACCATTGAATGTTTACTGCATGCTAGAATTTCTCAAGGTGATTTTCAGTGACAGGTTTATGATGTGCGTATGGATGTTACAGAAGCAGCTGTCCAAAGTGAATGGAGAGCCTCATCAAAAACTGCATGTTATCTTCTACAGAAGGGAATTTAACTTCCAGTGATATGTAAGTATATTGCTGGAGGATATTCCAGTGTAATGTTTGTTCAGTAGAACACAAGTTCTGCACTTTATTCTTTAGACTTGCAGAATCCATGTTTATCTGATCCTGCCTAGTCAGATTAAATGCTAAGTAGATCACACCAGCATGAAGTTGGTTCTTGAGTTTAGAATATTGTTAATTTTTCTCTACAGTTCCCTAACATGATTGATCTTTGTTAAATCTTAACCATAGCTTTTATCACCTATGGGTCTTATTGAATTGTGAACAGATTAGATAAAAAAGCTAGATTTTGAAAAGGTAATCCTACAAATGTGAGTATGATTTATGTGTTGAAAAGCATCAGCAAAAAAAACTTTCAAGTATTACTTCTAAACGTGCCAATGAAGGTCTTCAAGCAAAAATATACCTTACTAGGATTATGCACATTATTATCAATTTCACTGTTAAAATACGTATCTATCTATCTGCCTACTTTTATCCTAACATACCAGCACTTGGGCTTTCTGAGGTAGACACAGGTACAGGTAAAACACAGCCTTTAATTTCACTTTAAAAAAAAATTAAAATTCTTTAATTTTTTTTTTAAATTTTATTTCCAAAAAGCAGAATCTACTGATTATTTAATGACTTTTTTCTCCCTTAGCGTGTGCGATATTCTTAAATGAAATTAAAAATCTAAAAGAATTAACTTTAAGAAAAGACTATCACTCTAAATTTATATCTACTACTGTATCTGAAGTTTCTCTTGTAGTCATGTGAATCTCCTCCTGAAGAGCAGCGAGACAGAAAAACTGAGATTACATTATCATTTTGCCCTCTTTAAGCAGGCAATATTTTAGCTCTATGCTTACATATTTTTAAAATATTTATTCTAAGGAGAATTTTGCTTATTTGATTTGCAATGATTTTTACCATCATAAAGAAGCCATTTATTTGGTTTGTTTGTTAGTTTTAAGAAAATGAACATACCTCTTAAAATAACCTTCTTTGTTTATGTTCGCAGCTTCTGGTTGGTTATTACTGGGGCAGCAGTCTGTAAAGCCAGGAGTGGGTACAAGTTGTGAGGGCTGCCTTGTTTAAGCTCTGCAGTCCTTTAGTCCTGAATCTTAAATGCCAAGAAGGGGCAGAGTCCGCCAAAAATGAATGCACATGTTTGGACTTCACTGATCCATGAGCAAATTAAACTTTGTTTCTTCATTAGTAGATGTTTATGTTTTCCTCTGGTTAAGACCAGACTGTACTCGTTCTCCATGTAACATAATTTCGGTAGATATTCACAAATGGCTCTGTAATTTTTTATAATTGCATTATTGTTACTTGGCAAAGCAGTGCTTTGTGGAGGAGGATAGTATTCTGCTTCCTTCTGGTGCAAGGAGCTGCTGAGGTGTTGTGGGCTGTGTTTTCCCAGGCTCCACGGATGCACAAAATGATCCATCTTTGCACATGAAGAACCTTTTATGATCTCTTCAAAGCTTCCACTGCGGTAGGTAGTTACTTGGGAGCTGCCATGCGTAACAAATACCGTGTCAAATATTTATTGGCACAATGTTGTGTGAGACAAAGTAATGCATTTCCTCTCCCAGACTTGGCCCTCTCCATCTTCACGACGTTACGTAGCTGTTCATATGGTTCTCTCCTCCTTCTCCAGCATGTCTCCTTCGTTTGATGGAAGCAGAAAAGTGGTGATCCTTTCTGGGAGGATGAAGACCATGTTGGGCTGTATCTGGGAAAGAACCTGGGCTTTAGGCACACGCTGCCCTGTCAGTTGGTTTGGCTGAGGACTGATGTTCTCATGTCACCCTCGTTCAGAGCTCATCATGTACAGCACCTGCCATGAGACTCAGCATCATAAAGGTAAAAGGCTGCTGTGTTGCACCTAACGTGCTGTGAAAACAGACTGCTGGCACAGCTTAACTTCCCAGTGTTGTCTTTCACTTCTCTGGGATCTCTTCTTTAATGTCGCTTTTGGGCAGATTACTATTGACAATACACAGAAAGTACTTTAGCTTATTGTTGTGCCTGTTTGATGTCAGAGGAAAGCAAGGCCCCAGATGTTTATATTATATTTTTCAAAGGCTGATCTAATATTGATTGTTTCAATTTCTGATACCAGAAGTCTGATTTTTTTTTTAAGAACTGTTGAAGAGTCTCAGCTCCTACTGATCTTATTTCCATTTCAGAAAAATCATACTGAAAGGAGCTAAAATTGAACACATATAATTGGAGAGTTTGGAGGGCTTTTCTGTTTAAGTTCCCTTGCATAAATAGCTCATTTCAAGCCAATGTTTGGTAAGGGAATAGGACTTCAGTCTTTCAACTTTCTTCATCAGCAACTAATCAGCACCTAATAGTGTGTTGTTTTGAGGAAGTCTTAACCTTTCTTTTTTTTTTTTAATGAAATCTTTGATGGCCAAATTCAGCTCAAGTCTCTGTTTCAGATTGTTAAAAGAACTGAATAATTTGCAAAAATGTGTTGAGAAGAAGATTGGAAATAATACCAAAAAACACTACAGATTTTCTGTGTAAAATGGTAATACAGCTTCTCCTTCTAGATAATTTTGGTCTCATTTTATACTTCAGATTTTTTTGCTGCAGCAGCAAATGAGATACAAAGAGTTGGAACAAAATTTAAGGGAGACAAAATAGAATTTCCGCATGAGAAGATTAAAGGAAGTAAGATATTTCAGTTTCTAAAGGAGAAGCGTAAGGAAAAAAAATACGGAAACAGCATAGGCAGTTAACCAACAATATACTTGAACAGAAAGCTTGGTAAATTCATCTAATTAGCTCAATTTTAGAATCACATTAATGCTATTAATGTTAGTTTTAGAAGTTTTAACACTGGATATTTAAAGACCCATTTAGCTGTGTTGAGAATTATATTGTATCCACCAGGTTTGGTGGCAAGCCACGGACGTTTACTGGTATCAATTTGTTCTCTAACACTATGTTGAATTTGTCTTTCAGAGTCTTCTCAACCTCTTCATCTGTAAGGGTTGTGGTCTGCAGCAGGTCTGTGTCCTCCTTGTAGTTGTACTTCATCTCAGTGAAGGTCCATCCAACTAAGGCATAAAACCCTTCAGTGGTCTGGAGACTGCAGATTGACTTCTTCTGAAGTATGTTATCCGGAGACACTTGTAGGTATGTGTTTAGCTCCTGGAAGTCATCTATGTGTTTTGGCTCAAGAGTGAATGAATATAGTTTTCTGATATTGCCCATTCCTGGAGTATCAGTGAGAGGGACACTTCCCTCTGGTATATAATGCTTCCTTTTGACCTTCTCCAAGTACCAGATGCCACTGTCTTCCGTGAAGCGGAAGATGCCAGGAATCTGGGGTTGATCCTTCCCAGAAATCAGCAACATTGGCTGCCATGTTTGGTAGGGACCACCACCAAAACCAGCATCTACTATGTAGGAACTTCCCTCGATCACAACCTTCAGTAGGATGTGATTTATATGAGCAATGTACGCCCTCTTTGCTGGGTCATAACTATTTCCTCCAAGCACACAGACATCATACCCCATTTCTTTCAAAGCCCAAAATAAGAGGTAGTTTGTTTCCATGCACCATCCACCACGTTTCTTTTTCACAATTTTATTGTAAGTAGATTGTAAATCCAGGTCAATGGTCTCTCCACAATGCATGCTGAGGTTTTCAAAAGGAATTGCCTGGATGTGATGCTGGAAGATGGCTGTTAAGGTTTGCAAGTCTGCATCCTTATGGGAGCCATCAAAAGAAATTCTTGAGAAATACTCTTGAATGTTCATTTTACCTGTGTGAGCAGGAAAATAGCCAGTTACTGTTGTGCAGCTCTCAGGGGGTTCCCTCCTGTTTCTGTAGCACAGGTTAACCAGCCTGCAAATGTATCTGAGGCTGTCTCATTGAAGATTTGAAAGACATGTGTGCCTTTGGTAGGAGATGAATACAGGCCACAGCTGCTTCTGTCATCTGTATTTCTTAAAAAAGAGATGAAAACAGGAGCAGGTAACAGTAAAGCTTTATCTCTCAGAAATTATTTTCAACACAGTTGGGTGTCTCTGCTACAGGAAAACACGGAACATGGCACAACAGAATCTCTAGCCCCAAGTGACTGTCCATGTGACAAAAAATTTTAGAAGACTGGCAAACAAGAGGTTTGCAAACAAGCTGTTAGCCCACACCAACATAAAAGTCACAGCAACTTTTTACTACTGCTTTTACTATAACAGTTAAGTAATTCTTTATCACACAGATAATTTAACAGGGAAGTTTTACATTCATGGCTTCAGCTAACCAGGATTAACTTCTCAGTGTGTCACTATTTCAGACAAGCTTCCATGTGAAGTAGATTGTTGTTTTCTTAATCTCTTTAGTTTCCCTGTGGAGTTCAGACAGAGCTTTGACTCTGTAGAAAGGAAGGGATTGTTAATTTTTCTAACCTAATAGCCAGGAGAATTGATAATTATTACAAATACCTTCAAGACACATCCAGCAGCTTTTGGTTTCTTCTACCTTTTATAAACCAAAGAATTCAGCTCAAATTATTGCATATATTTTGTGCCTTTGTGTCTCTCATCCCCTTTCTTTCTGTTAGCAGAAAGAGACTGTCATTTGTATTGGCTGCGTGGCAGAGATGCAAAAGGTTCCCTATAACATTTCCAATCCACTGACTGACTTGGTGTCTGTAGGGATTTGTTTTGCCTTTAATTTAGTTTTCATTTGGCTTTTTTTTTTCCATTCCAAGTATGTTTGTTTTTTTTTTTTTTCCCCCAGAACGATTTATAATCTGCTAAGGACTGTATGAAGTTCCAAAAAGGTCTGAAGATCTTTTTCCTCCTTGAAATCACTCACAGATTACCTGGGAGGATTTTCCAACAGTCCTTTGACATTGATGACACAGGAGAGATTACCTCCCAACAACTATTCTCAGTTTTGGTCCACCTGCTCCCCTGGAAGTGACCAGCAGCTAGATCCAATTTCTGAGAGTGCAGGGAGCTTTTGAAAATCCCGCTTTGAATATGTAAGTGAAAATGCCCTTGTCCTGGAAGGTGATTGCATCAGATGACCTTGTCTCTAGACCTTAATCCCAACTTTGATGCCATCAGAATAATGCACTTAATTTAGTTGTACTGCTGCTGATTTGCACTAGTACCAAGATTCAGACTGTGTGACACAGGAAAATATGATAAAACAAAGTACTATCACAATAAGGGAATAAGAAATAAACATTTTAGCTTCAGAAGGACCCAAGGAGGCTACATGAAAAAGCAGTGTCTTTGATACTGCATTTTATGTGTGTTTTTTTTTTTTTTTTTTAATCTCTCTTTAGGACAAGAGCACTCATCTCTGGCAGAATCTCCTAGGAAACACTGATTGTACAAAGCCATGCCACCAAATAGATGCAGACATGCACACTGCCAAGCCCATCCTGTGGTTTTCTGCCTCATTTTTCTCTCTACTCCCGTTTTCAGCAATTCTGCACAGCCAGATAGAAACATCTCTTTCTTATGATGGTGTCAAGCTGCACCTTTGTGCCCAGGAGGAGCCAAGTGAGTCTCTTAGCCTGGTGGATCTCATAAACTTGGCGGTGGCTTTCAAGTAAGTGCCCATCCATCTTTGTTCTGGGCCAAAGCCCTGGTGTGCTCCTTGCAGCCCATCTCCTGTATTGGGATCCCTGGTGCAAGGACAGCGTGGTGTATGAGCCACCGGGAGCTGCTGTGGGGCACAGGCAGGGAGGCTTGGGGAACTTGTAGCACAAGATCATGCCTCAGCTTCCTCAGCTCAGGACCTCATTTGTTTAAAAACTGTGTAATAGAGACAAATCTCTATTAATACTGAAAGGTTTATGTAGGATAAGGCTGCAGTATGAAATCATCAGTGTTAGTGAATGTAGGCAGGCAGCAGCCGTGTAAACCACTGCCTGCTCTCTCAGCTTCCTGGAGGCATATTTTCTTATCTGCACAGCCCTGCCTACCACAGCAGGGCTGTAACAGTGCAGCTCCTCACCCAGAGAATGGTTTGCATCCAAAACCAGAATGATTCTTCCCTGCTAGAATTCAAGAGGGACTTCCAAGGTAGAATCCTCTTGCACATGCCTATACGATTTATTTGATTTTAAGCTGAATTGCAAGACAGGACCTGGCTTTTTCATACACCTGGCTCAGCATAAAATGAGTTTGTTTCGAGCACTTGATCTTTGTACTTGGACAATGGCCTCGCAATGCTACACACACTGTAAGTCCTCAGGTGGCTGTAATTCACGCGTTGCAGACACAGAGGGGTGGCAGAAGGCTTGTCCACGGCAACATGCTGAAGTGAGAGCTCAGTCACGAGGGTGCTTACCTCTGCACCAGGAGCTGCAGGCTTGCTGGGCTGGCTGGCTGCAGAGTTCCCAGGAATGTTTGCAATGGGAGTTGCTGCCCTTAAAGATTGAGGCTGCTTTTTGCTGCCTGGCAGGGACAGCGTTCTACTCCAGCAGAACCAGGACAGGAAGGCAGATTAGTTTCGTCTTTTATAATACTGTATGTTCTGATCGTCTTATTGCTTGATTATATTTTTTTGCATAAGCACAGAAAGCCCTGTCATGCAATAAACTGCGGTAGGTGCTATATGAAGAGCCAGAACATGATGCATTCCCCAAATTGCTTACAATAGCAAGTAGGCTTAAATGTCCCACATTACTGATTGAGAGCCAAAAGTCCTCCAGGATGGCAAAGGAGCAATACATTACAGGTAGCACGAGGATCTTTTGCAAGTGGTTGTCATCCCATTTGCAATCCCCATCACCCCCGTGCTTCAATCTTTGGGGCACCCACACCAAAGCAGCAAAGCAAGAGTGCAACGTTTGATACATTAATGACACTGACAGGTCCTGGATCCCTGCAGCAAGTGATTTAGGACTGAGAGCTACTAAGCCAAGCAAGTCACTGACCTGGAGACAGGAGGTGGCAGTGCTAGGATTAATCTCGGCTGGCCCTGGCCCCCTAGGCAGCAAGGCCAGATGTGCAAAGGCAGTCAGCTCTCTGAGGCCTGGAAGCCCTGTTCTTCCTAAGTGAGGTGCTTCTGAAGCCTGTAAGGCCTTTAAGAATTTGCCTCTGATAAGGAAAAAAGCAAACGAGTGAAATCTGAGCTGAGGAGCCTCTTTTTTTTTTTTTTTTTTTTCCCCTTCCAACAGAACTGCATGTGATTCGTCAAAGCCAGTGGTGCTGAGCTGGGCCAGCAGGTAGCAGCCAGGGCATGGACCTCTGGAGCTGAGTCAGCTGAAAGAACAGCATTTTTTTCTCTGTCATTGTTTGCCCTTCACATGCTGCATCTCTGGGGCAATGAGGTTAACCCCTTAGCCCTTCCTCTGAGCCGACAAACCAACCCAAAGCATGAGAAGCAGCCAGGCAGGGGCCAAGGAGCTTCCAGGCCGCAGCTTCCTTCCCGCTGCGGCCTCCTCAGGCCATCTCCTCCATCTCTGTTTCCGCTCTGCTCAGTTCTGAATCCAGTAGAGCCCGGGGCGATTCCTGTTGACCATCTGTGTTGCAGGCTGCTGGTCTGCCCTATAACAATCCCCTTTTTCTTTTGCAATCCACTGCGAGACCAGGTGTTAACATCTCATTTCCCCATAGGATATGGGGAGCCTCATCTGCACACTTGTGGTCAAACACATACAGAATGCATTTGAGAGCTAGCTGCTGTGCTCTATGAAATGCCTTTTGGAGGTGCAGAATGGCAGCAGCTTTTGTTAACTGTAAATTTCTGGTTACAGAAAGCTGCACACATTGCTTAACAAACAAAAAAAGGTGGGACAGTGAGTTGCTGTATTTCTAAAAGCCTTACCTGGAAAACATTAGCACATGCAGACAATCAGGATAGTTGTGGTGATTAATGTTTGTTTTGTTTTTTTTTTTTTACTTTGGGATTAGAGGTTGTAATATGAGAGGAACAAGCAAAGGCTGAATACTTCACAATTCTTGTCTTTTTATTTAATTGTAATTCACTTACATTATTTACTTAATTGTAAGTGCAAAGTTGTAATGCTTCTGTGATTTGTACATAAAGGAAGAGAAAGCATCATCTCAAAGGGCAAAGTGATTACATTTGTGTAATTTCTCACACTAAAAATGTTAGCCTTTAGGTAGCTGATTAAGATTCATCATTCCTCCTTATATCAATATAATTTGTATCACTACATACAGTCAAATACATATGTTTTGGAAAAAAATAACTGACAAGCAGTAACATCTGGCGTAGAAGTGACCATCTTGTGTGAGGAGGGTGCGCTCCCAGCAATCCTCTCCAGGGTGGTCACAAACAAAATCCACAGGCGAAGCTTTCAGTTTGAAAGCTTTGGTTATGTTGCTGACGGTACAGGAGTCTGAAAGAAGGCAGAATCATCTCCTAATATTTCTCATCATCACCAGTTCTAGGCCATAAATAGCCCCTTGGTGAGTGTTAGAATTGCCATGTGAGAAGGTGCTAGGAGTGCAGGCGCACAAAGGACAGGTTTATGGCTTACTGTAGCAAATGGCACTGGATGTCTTTATTTTTCTGGCTATTACATTTAAAAAAATAGTATGGCATTGATTTAACCAGTGGGTGTGATTTTCCCCAGGTGGCAGAGCTAAGTAATAAGGAAAGTGAAACACTGCTCTATCTCCCTGTCCTGCTGCTCTGGTTTAGTGGGAAAAGCTTTTAAGAGCTGAATGGAGCAGGGAATGGGCAGCATCTGCTGCCAGCTAAGCACAAACAGAAGGGGAGTGATTTGATTGAGCTAGGAAAAAATTATTTGTACCCAAAACCAAGGAGAGATGCAGGAGCAGTTGTGAAAATCAATTTCTTCTCCAGATTCATGCTCATCTGTTCTGCCTTACACTGGGGTAAATGGAAGGAGAAAGATTAACTTTTAGATTGCTGTCAGGAAGAGGGGGGGAGAATTGTGTGTAATGCCACCATATTGAATTATAATTCAGGCAGTGAATTAAAACAGAGACAACCTGCTTGTATTGATGGGTACAAATTTCTTATCTAACGTTATATTGAATTTCTCCTTCAGTGTTTTCTCCATTTCTTCATCTGCAAGGATTCTGATTTCCACCAGATCCATGTTATCCTTATAATTGTACTTTATCTCAGTAAGTTTCCACCCAACGAGCGCCCGGACCCCATCGGCAGTCTGCAGGCTGCAGATGGACTTCGTAACGAAAAGTGAGTCTGGTGCAGTCTGCAGGTGCAGGTTGCTGGCTCTGAACTCTTCTATGTCGCGCGGCTGGAGGGTGAAGAGATAAACTCGACGGCAGACTTCTTTGTCCACGTTATGATGAGCAGAGTCACTCTGGTTGGGAACATGCTGCTTCCTTTTCACCTTCTCAAGATACCACGTCCCATTCTCTTCTAGGAAGCGGAAGATGCCGGGTGTCTGAGGCTGATCTTTCCCCGAAATCAGCTCCATCGGCTGCCATATCTGGTAGGCCATCCCAAAACCACCATCCACAATGTAGGATTTGTCGTGAAGCACCACTTTTAGCAACAGGTGATCAATGTTATCAGCATACACATCATACTCCGGGACATAAACATTTGATCCCAGAAGGGTGACGTCGTACCCAAGGGTTTTCAGGGCCCAAGATAAGAGGTGGTTGTTCTCCATGCACCAGCCCCCGCGTTTCTTCCTCACTATTTTGTCATAAGTAGCTGCTAGGTCCAGCTCGATGCTTTCCCCGCAGTGGATGCTCAGGTTCTCAAAAGGAACTGCTCGGATGTGGTGCTGGAATATTTCCGTCAAGGTTTCCAGGTTTGGTTTATCATGGGAGCCCTGGTAAGAAATTCTGGCAAAATACTCCTTGATGTCCATGCTGCCTTTGAGAGAAGGGTGAAAAAAACACCATAGTTGGTGCCAGAAGTAACAGAAGGATCTTCCTCATCTGTTACAATGGGGCTGTCATCAATATGAACAACCCGCTCAGAAGAGGAACGGGGTTTGACAAATAGCCCTATCAAAGGCAGCTGAGTGCAAGTATTAGTGCTGGGGGAAGCCAATGGGACACTGCTGATGAGCACAAATGTTATTTTTAATTGTTTCTTTTACAGCTGTGACGAGAAGCTCCAGCTGTGCTAAGCACATTTCAGCAGAGAGTTCCCGCCCAGCAAAGCTACAAATCTCTGTAGGAAGGAACAAAAACAGTAGCAGCTCTGTTTCCCCACTAGAAATTATAGGAACTGAGACTCTCCAGATCTGAACTGCTTTACGTGTGGTTTGACTCAGCAAAGCAGAAACAGAAAACAAGCCCCTCCTTCCCTGCAGTGCAATCCAGAGCCTCTTCTTCAACCACATCTGAAATAAATCTGGCCACCCATAGTGTTGTCTCCATTATTTGGGGAGGGTGGCAGGGGCTGGCCCCACCTGTATCCGCTCTCGGTGCTGATGGCAGCAGACGTGTCCTGGAGCACATATCTAGCTTTAGGGCAGCCAGCATTGCCCTCCTCTATCCCATCTGAAGCAGAAGTTTTAGCAGGAAGCTGCGTTGCAGGAGCACCAGGGAAGAAAGCAGCCTGAGGACCCCAACTCTTTGTGGTAATGGGGCAAGAAATGGGATTTTAGTATGGCCACATTCCTTTCTTATTCCCCCCCCAGCACCCGTGCATCTCAGGTGGCTCTGAGTGCAGAGCACTATTCAGATCACTGGCCTGAGAGGTCACAAAATGCTCTCAGGTATCCATCTGTGGTTCTTAAGGTAAAACCATGAGAAAAACTCCAACTGTTCCAGCAGGGTTAAGTTCTCAATATGATGAAAAACAGCACACAACAAACTGCATGGGAATTTTGGAAAGAGAGTTTCCGTATATATGCAAAGCAATGAGCACACAAGCTTTCTATTTGGCATAGTGTCCTGGGAGAAGCAGAGAGTGTTCCCAGGGTGGCTCCGCACATTTAGGATACAGATGTTCAGAAATCTGTTACTATTACATCATGACCACCAACAGGTATACAAGATTCAACAAGCAGGCCTGAGTTATCAGATAACATGGGGTTAAGACCGTCCAGTCATTATTCTAGGCCTTCTCTTAGTTCAGCTTCTGGCTTGTTCCCAAGCTTTTCCCCAGAGCATCACAACTACAATGCTATTAATATTAGAAGATGGGTTTTTCAGGAACACAGTTCGTGCAGTGGGATCTTTAAGCTGGTATCACCAGCAGTGAGCTTCTCACCCCCCTCAACGCCCCCCCCCCCCCCCCCCCCAGCCCTTTTCTTTCTTCCTTTCCTTCACTTTGCCAAAGTAGGTGAAACATTTGTATTAACTTAAAGGGAAAACGTTGGCATTCAAGAGTTTATCTGCCTTCCTGTCTGCTTCTTGTGGTTGTTTCAATAGCTGTATCTGAAATAAGTCAGGTGGCACAAATGCCTGATCTGTTAGAGACTGATAACCAAGTAAATAATCTGTTACACTGATGCAAAAGGAGGCCTCTGTAAGCAGCTGAACGTTTCTCTCTCTGCCCTTACACAACCTAGCTGTCTGCTGCTCTCAGCCGTATCTCACTTCCTGGTTAGGAAGAGCTCAGCTGCCTAAATTCAGGGGTTAAAAAAAGGTCTTACCTGGAAAATCAGTTCAACTGCAAACGGATCTCCTGGGGCTGGGGGGGGGGTTATTTTAGGCAAAAGCAAGTGGCGTGGCTGGCTGTCCTTTACTTAGCACAGGGTCGAGGACTGCCCAGCTCCCTTCCTGGGGAATGTCCTTTCTTTCAACTTGCTTCCACCCGCCTGTCAGATTGCAGCAGCTGAAAGAGGAGGGGAAAAAAAAAAGAAAAAAAAAAAAGGGTGGAGCACGAGGGCTGTAGTGAGCAAACAAAAGTGACAGCACTGACTCAAACCCGCATGCAAAACCTGGTCTTTATTAGAGCAGAGGCTGCCTGCCATTTTCATTTATTTTTTTTCATGCTGCCATCAGTAAATCTTGGGCTAAGAAGAAAAGGGTGAGCTTTTTTGTTTCTATAGCTAGCCAAACACACATCAGTAATACATACTTTCCCTGGGTACTGGCTTACTGGTTGTTTGGGTACATGGGAAAGAGCCATGCATTCATTCTGTCTGAAAAGCAGCAACATTTCTGCATGGTGGCTTGCACCTGTAACCCCCTGCCTCAATCAGCGCACACAGCAACTTCACTGTTTGCTTAGTTCACTCTTTATAATTTACATGCTTGTTTGCTGGGTTGTTTTGTTTTTTTTTTAAATTATTAGAGCAAATTTCACATAATTAAATTTCACAGGAAAAGGCTGGTCTAGCAGTGTGCCTGCTTTGATCTTGCCTCACATTAGTACCTGAGGATGCTGTGGTGGTGAACGGGCGGAACTCCATCCTGTCAGTGTGCCTCACACTGCTTTTCTCTGCACACAAGTTGCTTGCATTCCTCCAAGCTAGGACTTATTAATTCTCGATATATACAGATGGATTCTTCCATGTTAATTCCCTAGCGCTCCTTCACCTTTAGAATCACTAGCAAGTTTCGTTCAAGCATTGATTTATTGTGATAATTAGTAGAGATGATCAATCAGACCAGAGATGCCTGTGGTAACACAGCTCCACTGCCATATCGAAATGTGCCTCTTTAGAACAAACGCTCAAGGGAGCAGGTTACCTGCCTTTCTTGGGCACCTCTGGGCATGCCCAACCTGATGAAAAGAGAAGACTCATAATCCCTAGGTAGAGCTTGCTGTACATGGGCTATTCCATTCTCTTCTCATACGCGTCATTTCAACAAAGAGGAGCCACAAACCAAGCAGGCAGACCTGTAGTGCTTGTGGGAAACATGCCAAGAAGTCTAAGGTCCCATCACTCCACTGTGCAAGCAAACCCAGCAACAGTCCTTGCCCAGAGTCATTGCTCCCCAAACCTTTAAAACCAAGAGTTCTCATCCTACCTGCCTGCACCCAAGGTGATCAGGGGGCTGAAGGTAAGGTAAGGTTCATCTGGACCAGGAAGCCCTGTCACAGACTGTTTCTGTTTCAGCTCTGTGCCATATCATTGTGGTTCACTCCAGGTTTGGCAGGGCAATAAAATGTAATTACTGCTGGTGTATAGCACGGCCGTGATATGCCATAAAGCCTCACCTGCGCCTGTCCTCAAAAGTGACTAAGGGCAAAGCCCAGCCCGGGTCACACAGAGCACCTGACCACCAATGACCTGTAACTCAATTTCCCAAACTTGGCAGGAGCTGAAGCTCGTTGAGCTTTTTCCAGAAGAACATCAATGTAATTGCACACAGCTTTTATTTATTTATTCCTTTAAACTGCCGACAGCATTTAATTTATTACTGAAATCTTTCTCTCATCCTGACTCTCCTGAGAGGCTGCATCAAATATTCCTCCCTCCCCCCTTTAGCAGAGCATTATATGCCACAATGTTTGCTTGGAGAAATACAAGGATATGGTGCCCTGTTTTGAGGAATGGTGTGCAATAGAGTGTTTACTCACCATTGAACAGCTCCCACTACAGCGCCCTCTGTGACATGTTCTGTAAAAAAGTAGAGATTATTATCTTGTGTTAGCTGGATGCTTGCTATAGAAATGATGTGGTATTCTACTTATCTGGCTGGTCTAGGTGGGGGGGGGGGAAAGAGAGGCTTTTCAACTAATAGAACATTTGACGTGTTTTAAATAGAATAAAATCTTAAATTCTTACACAAGTTCCAATTCTTCCATCCTGCTGAGCTCTGGGTGGCTGGAAAATAAAATGCTGCACACCCCAAGCTGAGCAGTGAGCCCTATCCCACCATTTCCAAAGGGATTTTAATACCTGTAAGCCACTCTAATACACGAGTAGTAAATAATATTCATGGCCTATAAGCAATATTCATAATGGTAGGACTCTCATGTTTTGTATTCATTGCCTTCCTTATTCAATTACAGATATCAAGCAGCTGTGGCTATGTATCTCCACTTTGCATCCATCATGTGCAGTCCGGGTGCTGTAAGGAGTCTTCCACATAGGCCAAGGGAAGATCCTGCAATGGCAGCAGTGACTTCTGCCCATGGAAGGGAGTAGCTGTGCTTGAATTGCTTGGCTTTCTCTTGGCAGGGAAGAGACCAGATCTTAGTTTTAGCATCTCTGCTATCTGAGACATCTTTCCGAGAGCCAGTGAGAGTCAAAAATTATCTCTTCTGTTACTCTTTACCTGTCAATATGTGGTTTTTCACACAAGCCAACACCAAGTATGCTAATGCAGACCAAGAAGATCGCTTTGGCCTGCAGGGCCTTCCAGTCCAGAGGGTTTCAGCATAAATCTCTTAAATGCAAGTAGTCATAATTCAGTTAAATTCCATTACAAGGGGAACAATAAGCTTTTCTACATGAACGGTTTTATCTCATTTTAAGTAGCTGCTTTGATGAAAAATATATCCATTTATGTGGCTTTTTTTCCCCCATGGATAATGACTACTGTGGTGGACAAGTCAGGGTCGGATCCTCAACAACATGCATCCTCAGCACCCTGGGCCGCCCTACATGACACCATGCTTCTGCCACCCAGCACCAGGCTGCAGCATGGGTATGGGGAAGCAGAAATTGTCCTCAATTTCACAAGCAGTGATCACACCCTCAGTGTGTCCTTCTCCATCTTGCCACGGCTGAGTGGAGGGGAAAGATGGAGGGGGTGGCTGCCAGCCACCCAGAAATGGGTTTGGTGGCCACAACATGGGAACTGGGAAGGAGCAGAGCTCATGCGTCCCTTGGGCATGAACACCTAGGCCTGGTCATCTGTCCCACAGCAGTCAGGTGCCTGGCTCCAGCCAGGAGCTCCTGAGCATCCTGAATTCTAGCAATGGCCATACTGGTGGAAAAGAGGTGCCAGACAGGTAGGAAGGGAGCTCTTTCTGGGCTGGGCAGGCTCTGGCTGGTCTCACACTGCATTACTGGGGCTATGCCACTGGCAAGCTTGCATCCCTCTCCTCAACACCCACTTCTCCCTCACCACAGTCTACAAAAGCGCTGCCCAAAATGCTCATTACCATTGGGAATTAAAATCACATGTAAGCCGTTTCAACAAAGAAATATATCTGATGAGAAACAGAATCTGAAACCATCTCTGCCCCTGTCCAGAACATCCCCATCTGCAGCCACCTCATGGCAAACCCTCCTGTTGGGGTCTATCCCCATAACCACTGCCAGCCAAACGGGAAGATTTCACCCCTATCCAGACCACTGGGAGCCTGGGGGCCTCCTGCAGCCTGCTGCAGCTCAGATGCCTGGTGAGGCATCTCAGCTCTGCAAGAAGCACATGAGCTCCCTCCCTCCCTCCCTCCCTCTCTCTTCATCTGACCATTGCATTCACCGCCTCAAAAATATTCCAGTGCCTTCCAAAATCAATACACAATATGCCCCCAGAGCACCTTTAGAGACCCAGGGCGTTAATCTTTCTCTCTTCATTTCAACATTCCACCTAGATACTGGATATATTCCATTCTCCTAGCTTTTTTGTGCAGATATATACTCCCAAGATTAAGCAGTTAATAAATGCCATCATGTTAAGCTGTAATTGCTAAAGGGAAGTGTGACAGTGTAATGTGTAATGGGCCTCGGCGAGGCAGGCTGGACCCTGAGCTGCTTTCATTTCACATTTTCTAATGAGAGCTGTCGGTCACGCTGTCAGAGCCACATGGGGCATTTCCTCACCTGCGCCTCTGGTACAGAGTTGCAGTGGGCAAAATGGGCATCCGCAGCAGAGCCTGCGAGCAAAGGAGGTGGTGCATGGGACAGTACTCATCCCTGAAGGACACATTTATGATTCTCTCCAATTTCACTCCATTTTCACCATCATTGGTAGCTCTTCAGCAATAGCAGGGCTATGTTTTTTGCGTGGATAGAAAGGCCTCATCTGACAATAAAGATGTTACATTGGTCTTAATACAAAAGCCAGCAGAAGACGTTCCTTTAAAATTAAATCACTGATCACTTGCAAAAGCTCTGTGCTGTTGCCAAATGAGTATAGAAAATAGCCCATGACCTGTGCACGCAATCCAGCTGTTCAGGTATGACCTACCTGCACAAAGAGCGTCTGCAAGGCAACAAGCTCTGTCATTATCAGCCTCTATCATTATCAGCCTGGGTATTCAAACCTGTTTACCATATGCAAAGAATATTTTTGCGAAATATTTCAAGAGCAAATTACTCACAGCTAATCCACAGGTGCACTGACGGAAGGAGAAGCGTTTACCTGAAGGGATACTGTGGGGAAAAACACTTCTGTGAGTGGGATATAAAGCAACCCGAAGAGCATCTCAAAGGGAAATAGTCTTTAATTTGCCTAAACAGAAAATATATTGGCTTTAATTCATATGCTTTCCATATAGTGATCTAATTTGTATTACAGGAAAATATGTATATATATATATATATATACACACACACACACACACACACACTCATGAATATATTAGGTGTGAAAAACGAAATCCCCACCTGGCTCTCAGCCTGCTCCTCCAAAAAAGCTCCTCCAAAACAAAGCTGTTGTTTCAGTGAGAAGGCTCTCGTTGACTTCAGGGAGAACTACACTCAGCCCTGTTTCAGACAGTCAGCCTGGAAACATGCAACACGAGGAACAATTACATGAGTTCTGTCATTCCTGCCGCTCAGATATTTTAGTTTTTGGAGAGGTAGGTGGGAGGGAAACCTTTTATCCCTGCGAAGAGTAGGAAACAGAGAGGTACAGTGACAGCAAAAACCTGCACCTTGAGAAAGCACATTCATTATAATTCACAAACACGCAGCACAGAAATCACGCACGTTGGGGATGACACCACTGTCCTCCTTGCTGTTGCTGAATCAGGAGCAGGGAAAAGACAGCAGAGATGCCCTGGGTTCGCAGTGCTCACCCAGACTCACCCGAGGCAGTTTGGCTGCACCAAGGAGATCTGGAAGTGGTGGGGATTTAGAAGCATGAAGCTGGTCCTGCAGGGCTCTTCTGCACCAGCCCTTGGCGTTCGATAGCCCCACGGCAAACACGATCGGTGTAAATCACAAGTGTGGAGCTGGGTGTCTGCAGAGCGATGGATTTCTCCTGGTGTAAAAGCAAAAGGTGGTGGAGCAGGGGTTACTGTGGCAACCTGCAACTCTTGCCTCTCCTTCCTGCTGTGCTCGGGAGCAGAGCTGGGGGACGTGGATGTCACATCAAGATGGCACTGCAGGGACTGGGCCAGCATGGACAGCACAGACACAGCCCCAAGTAAGAGGAGGGCAGCACACACAGCTCCATGGGAGAGAGGGCACCAGGGGCTGCAGATGGCTCCCTGCTCCAACACTTGTGCTTTGCTCTCCATGGCATCCTCTGAGCGTGTTCTCATTTCCCACATCTCCTTCTCTGCAAAGAGCCAAATCCTGCTCTCTCCCCACAACCAGCTCCAACCCCTGACCCACAACAGCATTATTTTCCCAGCAAGGATCGGTTAGGTCCTTGGCCACCTGAACCGCTGAATGGCCGTTACTGTGGGGTGACGAATCTGGCAGCACCAGCTCTGTCCATTTCCAGCCCATAAGGTAAAAGGGAGCTGATTTCCATGCTGCATCATCACGCTGTCACAAATTAATGCTACAATCCAGGTCAGTATTTCCTCCCAGCCAATTGCTGAGGATGCTGTCATGCTGGAAGATTGTGACCAGCCTTTCCAAAGCAGCTATTTAACAGGAGCTGGAGTAAGAAACAGTCATTGAGAAGTGGCTGGAGGCTACTCTGTCCATAGAAGCACAAGGGAAGCACCACAAGCAACCACCAGTCCTCATGCTGTTCTTTTGCCAGGTTTTACCCGCTTTGCCATTATTCTTAACTAACTCCTGCCTTTGCCAGCTTAACTAATAAATTTCAAGACCGTTGACATATAGTATCATGAGTTTCACTGACATGCAGAAGCTCAAGTCCCAGTGCACATTTCTTCCCCCTAGAAAATCACAGCAGCCCAGTGGTTAACGTGGCCGCCAGCTGTAATGACCCAATCCTGGTGCTGTCACAAGCAGTGCTCGGAGGCAGGCAGAGCATCCCATCCACGAATTTGTCTCTCCCTTATGCACCTGAGATCGGTGGCAATGAATATCCTGCTTTCTGGCAATAACTGAGAGCCTCACGCTGCCCGGCTGCTGCGGACTCACAGGAAGGCCCCTGCCATTGGACAGGAGCTTCCTCTGCAAATTTATCAAAGGCTCTCCTGAACGTTTCATTGTAAGAAAATTCGACTGCATGTTTACGAGACCACAAAGCTACCCAGTTTAAAATCACAAAATCAATGTGCTAAGTGCATCAGTTCCTGCTCCGGGTTGCTGCTCCTGTTAACCCCACTGTCATTTTCCATCACTTCGCACAGAGTCAACAGCTCCTAATTTGGTATCATCTGCAGACTTGCTCAAAACACCTTCTAATCCTGCATGCAAGTCAAAATACAGCCTCGGTGCCTGCAGTGACCCATGCTGCAGCCCTGGCCATGCCCGCAGCGATGCCCTATTGCTGCTCTTCCATCTCTTGCCATCCCTTCGGCCGTGGGCCAGCACTCAGAAGAGCTGTGCCCATTCCTATCTCCGCACAGCTTTCATTTTGCTTTCCTCTCCCTGCAGACCGGCGCGTGCTGTAGGAAGCTACACACCATATATTAGTCCTATTCCCAGCCGCAAAAACATTGAGCTGCTTTTAGACGAACGCGCTGTAATTTAGTACCATCAGCAAACTCTGCAGAAGCGGTGAGAAATGCAGACCCAGCCACGATCCCCGCAGAACCCACCCACAGCCTCCCCAGTGCAGGCAGCCAGCTCTGCAGCGTCCCCTCAGCAGTTTAATTCCCATCATCTGCCCCATTTGTACCCCGCCTCGTTCCCCGCCCTCGGTTAACGAGCTGATTTTGTGTGTTATGCGTTCAAAATGCTCCCTGGCGATAAATGTTTAATTTCTTTTCGCTCGCAGCACCTTTGTGAAATATTTATGATCACTAGATGTCACTGTAATTTTACTGTCTCCAGCCTTACCGAACCAGCGTGATTCCCCGTGCTCCGCTCGCTTTCAGCTCCTCGTGCAGAATGCATTAGTGATGAGCCCAGCAGCCAGCTGCTGCCCTGCTTGGGTGTCCTGCAGTGGGAACACTGCACGCCTTGCCCCGGACATGGCCCGCGTTCCCCCAGCGCTGCAGTTAGTCACACAGGAGTTAGGAGCCCAGATATGTCTACAGAAGCATCTTCCTGTTACCCTTAAAGATTTTTACAGGATGCGTTTCTTCCGAGTCAGTTCAAGCGCACACTCTCAGTTTCCCTAAGTTGTCACTCCTATGATTTCTGTGGCGTACACATCTTTCGCTAGATAGAATTTAAATGTTATAGGCCGCACTCCTGCATAGGCATGTGTGGGATTTTTTAATGGGAACTACCCACGCACTGACCATGTGTCTCTGTCTGCTGGTGCTACCCCAGGTCAGCAGGAGGATGCACTCACCCCACACACCGCGTCCCACCGGGGAACGCGCTGAAAGCAGGACTTCCAAGAAAAATCCATTCTCCAGAGCGCAACACGAAGGTTCCTGATGCAGGGCTGGTGGCTGAGCTGAGAAAGCAAAGCTCTTTGCTGGCATCTTTTGGTGAGCAAGGAGAAGGGAGCTGAGGGTTGGGGTGTCCCGGTTCCAGGACAACTCCACAGGCAGGGAAGGGGAGATTTTGCTTTTCTCTCACACAAATGCAGGAACAAAAAGGGGGAAAATTAGGGGGGGAAATCAGATCCTTCTGGATGAGGAATCACTGCCACAGCTGAAAATATTGGAGGGAATGAGCACTGGGCAGAGCAGCACAGAACGATGCACCAGCTTTTGTTGCTGCCTCTTTCACCTGTCCAACATTAATGCAGCATCTCGTTTGTGCTTGAATGCGTTACATTCTGCTATCAGCACTGTCTCACTTTCAATGAGCTTTTCTATTTGGGATTCATTATAACGAGCTTAAATGAGCAACGATGCTTCTGCTCAAGCACTTTATTTTTCTGTGTAGCCACCAGAGGAGCTTTGTTGATTCCCCCGAGGTCAAGCTCTTTTCATCTTCTCTGCCAGCCACAGCATAAAAACTCCTACATTTCCTTTGAATTCTGTTGATTATTTGGAACAACTGAGTGCTCTCTTTGGAAACTCTCCACTCCAAATCTATCCCACTATGATGCACCGTATTTTGCCTAATGAGTGAGAGCAACATACGAATCAGGAGCTAAAGAGATTTGAAAGTGCTGCCACTGAATTTAGAAAAATGTTAGGGCTATGCTGCTAATCCTGAAAATGAATGGGAACATTGCCCATACAACCATACCTGAGTTAGAGGGGCAGCAGGTAGGCAGAAGTAGCTCTGTGCTAATTAGAGACTTACTAGTTCTGGGTTAGAACTAATGCAGAGTCACCAGTGCTTTGCTTAGGGCAGGAGGAGAGGTTCTGAGGTGTGCTGGGGCAGCAGCCAAACCCTATCCCTATCCCTTGTTTACGCTTGTCAATACAACGCATTAGTGGGCATGGTGGTGACGGGTTGATGGTTGGACTAGACAAGCTTAGTGGTCTTTTCCAACCTTAATGATTCTATGATGCCAGCTCTCCCTTGGGGTTCCTCTACCAGGAACAGCGCTTTCATCAAGGTAATTGATAAAAATAGCGAGGAAGGATAGAGAAACCAAAGGGCTGAAGTGGCTGAGTAATGAAAATGACATCCTGGATCAGGTTTTGTATTTATAGCAGACATTCCTCAAGGTACTCAAACTCTTCTTAAGGAATTTTATGAATTTTCTTACTTGTTTTGAAGGGTTATAAATTATCTAGGAATCTGACTGTGCATACATAAAAAGTGTTGGAGCGGCTCAATTAAAGGTGGAACAACTTTAAGCCCCATTAAACACGGGCAGCTCCCTACTCATAAAATCTCTTGTCAGGCCACTGGCTTACTTCTGTGTAATTTGAGTCAATCGGGAATCCTTTCAGTATAACCCAACATAAGTAATTATCAATACTAAGTGAGAGACTGCCTATTAAGACCTTACACCCATTTCTTTTTACCAGTTGAAAAAAAACAAGTTAATATTTCATGGAACACAACTCAAAAGCAGACTGAAGCTATATGAAACATTCTTACATAGGCATTAGCGTAAATCATATTTTTTAAGCAGATTTAATTGCTGTTTACCCAGCAGTACCCCAGAAGACTAACTTAAACAATATAGTGCTATGAATTCATAGCACAGATTAGTTAAAGCAGATGGCGAGCCCGTGTGGATGCACTCCGTCAGAGAAAACACAGCCATAATTGGATTTATTTTAATTCACTTATCCTTCGACTACAGGAGAAATGCTAGTAAAGTCACTCACGCAGACAAGCCCTGAGGTTAGGGCTTTCATGGAGATACTGCTTTCCTTGCCCACCACGCTGCACTTCAGTGGTGGACTCCTTCCACCAAGAAGACGCAACGGAGCCTGCCTTACAGCTCCGACACCTCCGCACAGCTCACCCAACCAAGGAAGGCCCTTTGGAAGCCACCAAAGGATCCGAGACTGAAGGGACTGAAATAGCTCATCTCTGAACAGTCAGATGAATACTGAATAAAGTGGCAGCCAGAAAGACTCGCTGTCTCAAAGCCCCAGTTTCTCCCCCTGCCATAAGACCTGTCAGGCAAACTCTCCTCTGTTTCATCACAAACCAACATGCCTTTCCAAAAATTAATTTGCTTTTGCTTCTTCTGGTTGCAATCATTGCTTGTGTTCTTGAGAGTTTGCAAACATGCTTGAATTAAATTATGGGTCTGGTCACATAATTACATCCTGTACAGTTTTAATTCATTCTTTGCTCCATTTTAATGTCCTGGCTTTGTGCACAGCATGCTTAAACGTCCTGAGCCGTGGTATTCTCACCCCTTATGCCACTGTGAATTCCCAGCTGCCACTAGATGTCACCACGATTTTATTTGCTTTCTAGTCTTTACCCAGCCGGTAAAGTTAAGAACACAGGAAAATAATTACTTATTAATAACAACAACAACAAAACACCTATCATTATGAGCACTTTGCTTAGATAGAGGAAAAAGTGGCCTGGACTCCTGCTTTTGTGCATGCCATCTGTGAGAGTACCCATCCTGCACACAAGGATACGACTTTAATTTGTCTCTCGATGGAAAAAGGATAGTTTTATTTCTTGATGATCCAATTTCCCCAGCTAGACATGAAGCTAAAATTACTTTTTTTAATACGTTTACCAGAGCACTATGTAATTCTCCAGCCTCACTAGCTTTAAAATTATTCCCCCACTCAGTAATTCTGCCGACGCGAAGCAGCTGACAGCGAGCTGCATCACCTGGGTGGAAATGATCAAGGGAAGAGGTGGTGAGGAGATGAAGCAAACGGCTCCACCACACCAGTCATAATGTTTAGGATAAGGATTAGAAATTGCATGCATAACCCCATGAAGCTCCACTTTGTCTCACACCTCACATGCACAAAGTCACACAGATGCCATGCCGAGGTGGGATTGTGGGCCCAACAGGATGCTTGTGCATTCTCACCTCCTTAATCACCCAAATGTCCAGCAACATGAAAGTCCTTCAGAAGGGCCTGAGGCTAACAACTCGTCTCCTAGATTATGCAGTAATTTGTCAGATCGCTGTGAGACTGCTTGACTTTGGATAAGCCCTGAATGGCACAAATTAGTGCATTCCAAGAGGGACTCCTCATTTATATTTCCTTCAGGATTTCCCAAGTCAGCCCTTACCAGGAATGGCAGCGACCTTCCCTCTGCCCGCTCCATTTATGCCATTTCTTCTCCCAGAGCTAAAGGTAAACCCTCCCCCAGCAATAACGACTGGGGATGCCCGTGTTTGTTTGAAAGAATGTGTGCTGTTGGAAGCACAGAACGATCCTTTAATCTATAGTCCACTGTCTTCCAAGAAAAATGAAACAAAATGGACCTTACCATTCTCTCTTTGAGTCTAGGGTTATTTTCAGTCTTGCTTCAGGACACAAAATATATTTAATATAAGAAATAAGACTGGCTCAGAACTTCATCAAAGATGACAAGTCCAAAAAAGATCTCAGCATCGAAATATTAGTACCCAAGTTGTTCGTCTTAGGTCTGGTTTATGATTATTTCTTCCAGCAGTGCTGCCATACTTGGAATTAATTGCACCTCATGTACTTTCTGTAGAGAAAAGGATGAAACAGATTATGCATTTTATCAGTACTTCTTGCACAAATATATGCAGAGCAAAGGTTGCTTATTTTAATTTCTTACATGCAAGTATGTCTGTAACTGTCACTTTGTAACTTGCTATTGATTATAAAGTTGATGCAGGTTATCTTTAATTTCAGAGTTTTCCTTAGGAAGTAAGTAACCTTCTTCTAGGATTAAGAAATTAATTTAAATTTAAAATTACCTCTTTTGACAAAATATCTTCAGTTCGCTCTGATAGTAAAACACGTGCAATACTCAGTGGAACTGGCCAGATCTCACTTTGATAAGAAAGACAAAAAGAAGTGCTGATCTATGTAGGTCAAAGCCTTTCATGTCTCATTTCCTCTACTTCTCTCTTTTCTTGCTTCCCATAGCACCCTGCTCACAGATAAAAGATCCCCCTGGCAGACAGGGTAGATGGTCCTCTATCCACATACCTTATCCCTGGTAAGAGGTGATGGATGCTCCCTACAGCTCCCTGAAAGGAGGCTGCAGTGAGGTGGGGGTTGGTCTCTTCTCCCAGGTTACAGCAATATGGTGGAGGAAATGGCCTGAAGTTGCTCCAGGGGAGGTTCAGGTTGGATACTAGGAAACATTTCTTCTCAGAAGGAGTGGTGACACATTGGCACAGGCTGCCCAGAGAGGTGGGGGAGTCACCGTCCCAGTATTCAAGGACTGTGGAGATGTGGCACTGAGGGATATGGCCAGTGGTCATGGTGGGAGTAGGTTGACAGCTGGATTAGATGATTGTCGTGGTCTTTTCCGACCTTAATGATTTGATGCCTTCCTATATGCTGATCACACTGCTGGGAGAGAGGGGCTGTTGTTAAGCTAACCTCTGACCCAGGCAACACTGGAAACTCCAGGAGATGATCACCTCAGCAACCCGTTAGGAAGTCTTACTCACAGTCAGCACTTCAAAAAGAAACACAGATGCAATGACAACAAATGGGCATTTCCTTCTCCAGTAGATCCCCCCTGTCAAAATCTCAATGTCCCAATGCCAGGTAGATAAAGGATTTGAGAGTCCAACTTTCCATGAGAGCCCCCGAGCCTTGGATGCTTTGGCCTCCCCAAAACCAGTGCCAATGTGACCAATGGATGCTGCGGATGTAACTGGTGCAGAGGCACCACCACTGCCATGAATAATGCAATGGAGCAATGGCATCTTGCTATTTCTCAGCCTTGTTAGTTTAATATCGCTTATTTAATTTGTCTATTTGCATTAAGCCCAACACTTTAGATGCCCTGATCTGTTTTATGATACTTTCTTGCTTTTGCTTTTGATGGTCCTATTTGTGATTCTGTATACAGTACCCAAGTAATCAATATTCTGTCTGGTTGGGACATTTTATTTATCAACAGAGCCACCATATGAATTCAGTTGGTTTCCTGGAGGTCAAACATTTTTCATCTTCTCCATGAGCTAAAGAAAATTGAAAGATTTAAACTCCCTTTGAATTCCTTTGATTAACTCAGGGAAAATATCTCACTTTTTTTTTCCCCAACTCAGAAAGGGAAATGTGTTCTCTATAAATCTGCCTCATTCTGACACATTGATCTCTGCATAATGGGTAACACCAAGTGTTCAGACATAAACGAGAGGCAAAGGAAGCTATGGAAGAGGTATGAACGATGCTGTTATCTGCTCTCATCAGCACATACACACATTCTCTGAGATTTAAAGAAAAGTAAAATCAATAAGATCTGTATAATTAATTAGATGAGAGGAAATTTGGGAATTGCACCTTTGTGGCAAGAAAACATCTACACAGCATCAGTAAGTATTACACAGCATTATGTACTTACATCTGTATCACTCCCTCAGCTGGACTCAGTTCTGTCCCTACAAGTGTGTGCGATGCTGTCAGCTCCATCACGCCACTTTAAAAGCAAGAGGAAGCCCACTGCTTTCCAGACACAAGGAGGAAAAGAGCAGCTGAAAGCCAGATGTCAGCTCCTATGCTCCTCCCCTGCACAGCTCTGCAGTGCCCAGGCCTGCAGGGGCAGAGACAGCAGCAGAGAAACCCAATGACTAAACCAACAATTAATGAAAAGTATACCCTAGATCACCCTCACATTATGTTTTGCTGTTGAATCCTGTGAGGTTTTCTTCATTTGTAAAGTTTTAAAGTCACATTTTAAAAAAATGCTTACGATCCACATTGAGCTGCATCATTCAAAATAAAAGCATGTCATAAAGCCCATTTAGTTAAGCAGGGATATTCCCATACAGACACACTTGCATTTAGTGGTTTGTTCCTAGTTTTTGGATTTGATTCAGAACTGGTTTAAGATTAATTAAAGCAAGCCACTCTTTCAGTGCCTTGCAGTTTGCACTCGTTTAACTAAATTAACTCAACGTGGAAGGCAGAGTGAGGTTCAGACAGCACAGAGATTAAGAACGTCGTGAAGGGGTGGCAAGAGCAAAACCAGCTCCCAGTTTTCACACCTCCATTGCAACAGTGGCTTTGTGCTAGTCAGATAAGATGGCTGGCCTGCAATCAAGGAAAAAGCTAGAAAGGATCCGAGCTACTTGTGGGCGGTGGTGAGCGGCATCCTGGCAAGCAGAGCAAGGTGACCTTCATCTCGTAGTCTGAACGGCATTCTAGCAATATTTAGGAATGTTTTTCTTAAAGTACGGTCCTTCACCATGTTAAAATAAAGCCTTCCACTGAACCCCTAACAAACATCTCCTGGTGAGCTGACTCATGGCTCCGTGAATCATCGTACATTCAATCAATCAGCAACTGCTTTAAAAAAAAAAAAATAGCAATTGATGTTGTATGTTATTAGTTTCTTGGCACCTTTTACCAGGCTTTCATCAAAGCAAAATGCTGATGCAATTAGCAAAGGATATCAATTTATGCAGCAATTCACATTATCCCTCAAAGCTTCATTAGCCTCAGAAGCTAAGGCACTGGAGAGAAAATCTGGGGAAGTGCTCTGCTACCTTCTGCAGCTCAGCCCATCTGCACTGCTGCAGAGTGCATCCCGGTGGGGAAAGGAGAGCTGGCAGCACCCAGCTCCAAGCACCGGGGGGCAAGGGCGAGGACTGGGTCCTGTCCCATCCACCCCAGTTCAACCTACTCGTGTATTTTGCACGGGCCTGAGATTTTCTGTGGACCAGCCACAGTACACCCAGACTCAGAGCCACTGGGAGGGCTTTTCACAAGGAAAACAAGAAAAATCAAAATTTCTGTTCTAGAGACACCCCAGAGCCTCTGCCTGTGGGTAATGCTCTGCTGCCATCACGTTGTGCCCTGACCTCCTCATGCTTCTCCTCTTGTTCCCTACAAACACTCCTGAGGTCAACAAGGCATTGTAATTGCCCCGTTATTTCCAGGAAAAGCCAACAACGTCAGCAGATGCTGGTGGGATAAAAATCTCACTTAGCTGCCCTTTGCCAAGACAATAATGTGGTCTTTCCAACTCTGAACACAACCATCTCTTTATACCTGTCATATTTGGGCTCCAGATTTCTCTCTCTCTTTTTTCCTTTTTTTTATTTCTTACTTTCAGCTGAATAATTTTTATTATGTTGATCCACATAGGCATCTGCCTCTCCACAGCTCTGAATACAAGCCTTGCCCTTGACTGCACAGCGTAATGAAAGCCTTTAGGTCACAGCTTTTAGAACACTTGATATTGCTTTTTCTTTATGGAAAGAATAAATAATGTTAACCTCTCTGCTAGTGGAGAGCAGAAACAGAAAGGAAACAAAAGGCTATCGGCAGCTCCAGGTGCATGACAAACCAACTGGTATTGGACTTGGAGGACCCCAAGCCCATTGACAAGCTTGCACGACTTGACACAAAATTAACTCATCTCCCAATTAGCTGAATAACTAAAGTGCATCAGATCTTCAGATCTATCCTGCAAATAGATCTACTGGTGCAGCTGTGACTGGGTGAAAAACTGTTTTCCTTTGCCTCTGCTGGGGCTGGTCTGTACAAAATCCCACAGCTGCTGCCCCAGGCCTGGCTGGGGAGCATGGGTCAGTGTCATGGTTTCATAGGTCAGGCATGGCTTGCCTGCACTGGCAGCAGAACAGGTTTCCTCTCCTGGCATCTTCAGGAGCGCTAAATATGTTTGCGCCACATCCAATTCATTTGGCTCAACAAAAATGACCTGATATTTCAGTATCTAAAGGAGAGCTCCTTCCAGTAAATAAAGGGGCTGGAAGAAAGGAGGAGACAAACTCTTTAGCAGGGTCTGTTGTGATAGGACAAGAGGAAATGGTTTCAAATAAAAGAGGGGAGATTTAGACCGGATGTGAGGAAAAGGTTTTTTACAGTAAGGGTGGTGAGGCACTGGCACAGGTTGACCATAGAGGTGGTTGGTGGGGATTTCCCATCCCAGGACACATTCAAGGTCAGGCTGGACACGGCTCTGAGCTCCTGATGGAGCTGTAGGTGTCCCTGTTCATTGCAGGGGAGTTGGACCAGATGGCCTTTAAAGGTCCCTTCAAACTCAAACAATGCTATGCATCTATGATACTATGCCTATGCCAGCAGACCACATTGCACTACTTAGTGATCTACAGCAGATGTAATATCTATGGATTTATGGAAAATTGCAAGAAGGGATAGAATTGAAGTCACAGACTCATTCCTGTCTGGTATAAACACGGTACTGGGATGCAACAGAGAGAAACTTGGCTAAAGACAATTTTACACAGACCCAGTCCTAAGGATAACCACCAGTTCCTCATCTCCCACAATCATCTCACCCATACCATGAGTGCACAAACAGCCTGTGCCAGCCTGGCTCACTGTCTGTAATCACCCCTGGCCTCCTGAGCTAGGGTCATTTGCATTCTATACAAACTACTGTGCAGCTTTCTGCCTCAGCCCATGTGGCCAGGAGCTGGCCGCAACATTCATTAGAAGACCTTACTGAATGGGGAGGGGTGGTGAACGTGTGCCTCTGGAAAAGTGCCATCTCCTTTCCCATGGTCTGCAAGAGCATGGTCAACTTCTTGTGCCTTCCTAGGTTGATAAGTTCAATTCCCAGCTGGGAAAATCTGCAACAGTCCTTCTCAGAGCAAAATGAACAACAGAGAATAACTTTCCTGCCCACTATTTGAGAAGTGGCCCTCCGTCTCAACAGACCCAAGGGAAACAAAAAGAAAATGGTACATATGTTCCTACATATATATGATGTCTAATACCTCCCATTAAAAGAATGAATGTGTTCTGAGGCAAAGACCACCTCTAATTCATGACTCCCTTCCACATCCTTCCAACTTCTTGCAATTTTCCAAGAAGAGGTTAAAAATCATACAGTGCAATTAATTGTGCTATTTCACGTCTACCACAGCATGAATTATTGTCTCTCTAAAATTTTTTAGCAGCTTGTGAAACAGCAGGAATTAGCAGAGGGTTTTTTTGACTGAACCTTTCCATTTAAATGGACTGCTTTCTTCTGGCTTTGTGCTTGCAAATGCAGGCAAGACTAACTGCTAAAAAAAACACAATGTTATTGCCACACCGGAGGTGAGAACAGTGCGGTGGTGGCAGCATTAGCATGGGACTTTGAAGAAGCGCACTCAGTTCCAGCTCTCATGTTTTATGTGTGAGCTCAGGTACATCTCATACAGCCAAACTTGAGAAGCAGTTACATGCCTCAGTGTGAAGATCAGCATCCCGTGGGACTCATGGGCAGGAACTGGGAACTTGCCTCTCTGAATTGTAGGTTTCCAAATTATCTTAACTTATTTGAAATTTTTGGCATGTGCAGACCTTTAATTTATGTAGATCTTACATTTAATTAAGAGACTATTGTAGAAGAGCAAGCAAAAGGAGCACACACCCTGCTTCGGCAGAAAGAGTGGACTCCAAGATGCTCTAAGTTCTTTGCCATGGTCAGATCACCCCTTGGTTTCTGCTCAAAGTCCGCAAAAGAAAGTAAATCCCACTGTCAGCTCCTTGTAGGGGAACGATGGATCTTTTTCTGAATCTTCATAGTCAAGATATGTTTCATTAGCACTTGGATGGCCAGCCATCTCTCACTGACCACCATACGGCCATCCTCACAGGCACTCATCACTTTCCGACAACCACAATTCTACCTCACTGTAGCCAAGTGGTATTTCTGCAGGAAGAAGAGGATGCCAGGCATTGCAACGATGTGATCACGCTGTAATTCCCAGCCTAGCTGCCTTTTCAGCTATTTGTTCATGACAGATGGAAGATTGCAACACAATTGTAGCATCTCCTGTTTCGCTGCAGAACAACTTGCCCTTCTGCCTGCATAAACTCTGTCATTGTGCAAGCCCTCTACGGCAGCTGATGTGAAATCATGCAATATTAAGAGGCTGCCATTCATATTTCTCTGAATCTCTTCAGAATTGATAGAAATTGTATTTCTGGATAAGATCAAGCCTCTTGAAAGAGCAAAAGTCAGTGTTGGGTAACCAGGGAACCATAATGGCAATATCACGTCCTTGAGAGAAACTCAGTCTCCCCGGAGTGCTTAACGACTTTCCAACAAGAGGCTATATGTACAAGCACCTACAAGAAATGTATCTATTAATGACTGAACTCACACCAAAGTCCTGTGTAAAGGATAATTCTCATTCAAAAATACAAAAGAGCCTTCAAAGATGGGTATCTCGTAGGGGCAAGAAGGAAGATATGAGAGAAAAATCTTGGTCTGACGAAGACTCAAGAGAAAATGAAGTTATGCTTCATCTAATTAAGAAACATGACCAGGCAGTCACTATATAAGAAGCAAAAAAAGTTTCAAGGTAAAAAATTAAATCAATCTAGATGTACTTAAGTGAAGACATTGGCAAATCACAACTGAAGTGAGATACTTTAATCTTCTTTGAGGGAGATTTCTACACCAGCTGCATACAACCTGAGGGGTGTTATGGGCACAGTAGAAGGAAACTGCTGTCAAGAAAGGATTAGGGGAGAAAAAGGAGAAAGCTATCTCCATCTTAACCTTGGTGTCAGTGGGTTAGGACAAGTTCCTATTTCCTCACATCTTGGTCGTTGGTTGGTTTGGCTAGGACACTGATTTGGTTTGGTTACATTTATACTTATGTCATCTATTCAGACATTATGAACCAAGAGCTAGGGTCTACGGAGGAACTAAAGAGTTTCAAACCTCTTGTGTTTCCCAGGTGAACATCACATGACCACAAAAGAAGAGGCTTGCTGGTCCTGGGGCTTGGTTTCCTCCAAGTAAAATACTTTGTGGTTAGGATTAATGAACAAGGAGCCCTGGCGATGCTCTGGACCTCCATCTGCATGGCTTCATTTGCTTATCCTGGGAAGACTGCACAATATCTTCTGAACTGAATATGAAATGTGATTTCATTTGCAAATTCAAGCCCTGTAATTTTTTTTTCCCTTGGACTCCGCTGTTCACAAGGATCCAGATTTTAATCAGAACGTCCTGTGAGTCCCATTCTAAGAGTTTCTGGCAGTAAGCATTTATTCAGGGTGGGAATATTAGTTGCCTCAGCTCGTTGAATTCAGCTACAGGAGGGAAGGTTGGGTGGCTGTAAGTAGGTTACATGGTTGGCACTTCTTTCCTTAGCCTAGACAGAAAATTCACAGAGGTAATGCCTGTTGAAACTAATTAAAGTTTTAAGTTGGGACAGTGTGTACAGCTCACCTGATTGCAAACCACCTCCACAGCTCATTCATATTTGTTCCTGTTGCTTTTATCACTAGATTTATGTTCACTGAGTGAACAAGCACCAACTTTGTAAAAAAGAAGCCCAGACTTGTTTATTGCACACCACAACCTATAGACCTATTCAGACGGTGAAAATTAACTAGTGCTGGTCTGATTCTAATATCAGCAACTGGACACACAACCAGTTTCAAAAATGCATATGAAAGGGACAGTGCTGGCTGAACATAAGCCAGCAGTGTGGCCAAGAAGGCCAATGGCATCCTGACTTGTAAAAGAAATAGCGTAGCCAGCAGGACCAGGCAGGTGATCGTCCCCCTGTACTCAGCTGTGTTGAAGCTGCACCTCAGTGCTGTGTTCAGTTTTGGGCCCCTCACTACATGAAAGACATCAAGGCCCTGGAGCACATCCAGAGGCTCAGGGTGGATATTAGGAAACATTTCTTCCCAGGAAGAGTTGTGATGCATTGACACAAGCTGCCCAGGGAAGCGTTCAAGAACAGTGGAAATGTGACGCTGGGAGACATGGTTAGTGGGCATGATGGGGACAGGCTGGGGTTGGACTTGATGATCTTAGTGGCCTTTCCTGACCTCAGCGATTCTATGACTGCTACTTTTACAAGAACAGCAAATTAATCTTTCTACAAAATGCATGACACTAAAGCTGCCAAGACAGAGACCTCCGTCTTTTTTCTGGAGCCAGCAGATTACCTGGATCTTTGTCACCTGCTCATCTCCCGGTTAAGTAAGTCTTACAACAGCAGTACTCTCACAAAGACTATATAGCAGCATCAAAGGAGTTTGTGTTAGGTAAAACTGTGATTTTTTTTTTTTAAGGGATTCTGGAGATTTTTTTCCCATTATTCTGCAACTTTTTTCACTATCCAAAGAGTGTGAAAAGATTCTCTGCTAAAATCCAGGTGTAAATAGACTGTAAATATTTAGCAAAGTGTAGTTAAGTTGTCTAGTTAATATGCTGGCAAAGAACTGTTGGCTCTGATTTCTATCTAAACAGAGTTACCTAAGCAGCCCGAGCTGAGCAGGCAGGAGCATGTTCTGCTGTCTGAAGAGGGATTTTTGCTGATGAGTGTTTTCCAGGGCCCCCCAGGCCCCCCTGAACACTAAGGCAGTTTGGACCAATCTTAAGCTGCACATAAGAAGAAAACAGCAACTATCTCTGCTGCCTGAAGGGGATTGGATTGTCGGAGTCACCCTTGGTATGAGTAGGGAGCAAACAGTGCACAGGCATGGAGGAATCGCAGGAGCAAGCAACAGGTACTGAAGCTTCCTAAAAACACCAGTGATATTTGGCATGGAGAGTTCAAATCACTTATAGGACAACCTACGGGAATTCTAGTTTATCAGTGGAAAAATTTAGACAGTTGACAAATTCTTCAGTATTAAAACTGAACTGATGCACCAGAAATTCAGTACATGTAGAAACTTCCATTAAGAACCAGGTACAACCCAGGTTAGGTTCAAGAAGTCAATCAGGATCAGTCCTGAGGCGTTTCACCTCAGTGCACTGCAGCATGCCAAGGAGCAGAGGAGCAAGGACTTTTCCATATCCCCCAGAGCAAGACCAAGCAGAGGCTCTGGGGAACCAGTTCCCACAGTGCCATACGTGACCCGAGGAATTGGAGCCCATCAGACTTCAATGCACGAGCAACCAGAGACAAACCCTGTTTCATCAATGCTCTTTTCCTGCTTACCAGCACTACACACTGCCAGAACAGAACATCCCCTTGAACACATTGAGCAACAGGGAGTAAGAAGAGAAAACAGACAGCAATTCTTACGTCTGCTTCCAAAGTATACCAAAATTTGTGCAGTTGTTGACAAGGAAGATTAAGAGGCATCTGGCACTTCCAAACCAACTCCCCTGAAGCGATGGGACTGACCATTTTCTGCAGGCGCTGGCTATCTGCACTGCAGTCAGATGCACTGAAGGATGTACGAGCTGCCTCTCAGCTCATGTAGTCATCTCCCACAATCCTCTCCTCATGAACAAGATTCAACTCTCATCCATTAATCCCCTAAAAGAAGGATACTGGGGTTCTGACCCTACATATTGCAACTCAAAGGCTCAGAGAACTTCAGGGTGCACATCCACATTTCTTCCCTTCCACCTGGAAGAGATCTCTGACAACTTGCAATGCAAGGCTTTGAACAGGCTTCAAAACAAATCATAAATAAGAAGAAGAAAAAGAAAAAACAAAAACAAAACTATAAAAAAACACTCAGCACTGGTGAGACCACAACCTGCCCCAGAGCAGGAGCTGCATCTACCTCCATTGCACAAACCCAGCTTGCTAGGCTGTAAGCTCTGCCTTGTGCATGGCACATCCATCACATTGCCCTCAGTCATGCTCAGGCACCCTCTGCTGCTGGATGCTCGAGTTTTGCTGACGCAGTTGCCGTTGGGTTGCTGTGTTCTACCCCTTGGACACAGCCATTCATTATAGAGCACATGGATCTGTCACCACGTCCCATTTGCTCTCCGCACCATATGTTGAACCAGAATGCAGAGCAGAATCATTAATCTTCTTGGGTTCAGCACCTACCTTTTATTATTATCATCATCAGCCTTTTCCTGTCCGTGAGAATACTTGAAAAATGCAGAAGGAGCAATGGCATGGCCCAAAGCAACATTTTCAACTGATTGGGTGTCATTTTTCGGGTGTTTCTGCTTTTGTTTTTTCCTTCCAAGGACGGTGCGTTCTGTTCAAACCTCTAATGCAACTCATCTGCTATCAGAGTGACAACATCTGGAATGAAGGGATACATAAAGCACTACATTATTGCATGAACATGTAATTCTGAAGAGACCGTGAAAGAGCCAGCTCCCAACATGAACTTTTAATGCAATTTTTCTTGATAAAACATTTTTGAAAATGCCAAGTTTTTAAGCCTCTTATTCCCTTAATCTATGCCCAACGTGCAACATGATTACTTTGCTGTATATACATTAAAACACAATAATTATATCTTATTTGCTCTGCTTTTCCCCATTCATCTTTTTAATTAAATGAGCTCTTTAAGGATTTTGTCCTTCAGGCAGTGAATTGAGTTTGTTTGAGAAATTAAAGGCATTAAGATGCTTTCTGAGACATGCAGGGGCAATAACAGTGATTTCTTACTCCTGTTCTGGAAAGGTAAGATTCTCCCACACAACAATGGAATAAATCACCCTCGGGTCACTCTCAGTCACATGCACATCATCTTCTTTGTCTTGTTGGCTTTGCACTCTGTCATGCAAGCAACAGAGCTTTCCACATGTGCTCCTGGATTGGTGTCAGCACTTACTGCTGACAGTGCATGCCCATAGGAACCCTGGTACAGATGACTTCTACTCTCCCAGATTGCTGTAATGGAAATTACTATGGCTAAAGGGCAACACATTTTTTCCCCCCATTATGACAAGTACAGCGTGACTTTCTTTCCCCTAAACAGAGAGAGAGCAAATAAGCGAGCACTGCCAGCCTTGTGTGGGCTGATGTGCCTTGGCCCACAGCCAGCATCCCCTCCCTGCTCCAGGTATACAGGAACAAACAACAAGGTCTTCCTGTCACCACCCAAAGCCAACAGGAGCACGCTGAGCTGGGAACATCGCTGAGCCACTGCCCCATCCCTGCTGCCACCCCCAGCACCACAACAGTCACCTCTGTCCCAGGGTTTCACGGGATGAGATGCTGCAAGAGTCAGTAACACTAGAAGGGCTTTGAAATGGGTAATTTTATGACCATTCATTCACAGTCTCTTAAGTAGCACTTTTTAAAGTCAAGTGTTGAAGGAGGTGATGGAGAAGGTGGGTTAGAAAGTGGACAGGTTACCATGACCCAGAGCGTGGCATGCCAGCACAGCTAAGCCTGCTGAGACCCTTCTCCTCAGTATCACCATGCTTACTTCCCACACTCCTCTCGCTGCCATTGGTACTTTCTGCCCTCGTGTTTTCTTTAGATCTTTCTTTCTCACATCCCTTGATCTTGGTTTCATCTCTCATCTCCTGTTTTGAAATAGTTCAGCACTCTTTCCAAAGCCAAAGGCAACAAGACAGACAGGCATACAGACTTAGATTGTTTAACCTACATAACCCAGCATTAAACTTATGTGGACAATCTATATTACAGTAATTACTTTCACAAAGGTTGTTAATCCAGATTCATTACTTTAGGTTACGGTGACCTATACAACACGCTCAAAACCATCTATCCTATTTAAAACTTGTCTCCTGCCGTGAAACGTCAGCGATGTTTGATTTATGATGAGGGCATGCTTTAAAAATCAAAGTAATTACCTCTCCTACAATGGTAAAAGCCCACTGCCTCAAGGTTGCCACAACACTTGTATACGTGAATAGCAATAGCCCTAATCCTCCAGCCGGATGACGAATGCAGCGGCTATTGAAATACCACTGCCTGCGATGGTGCCTGCATACCAGAGAGCACTGCATCAGCTGACACGTTTCAGCAGGAATGATTACACCTCAGGCAGCTCAGGATTCAATGCGTTGGATGGCTCCTGGCAGTGCCATTACTTTCCATTTATTTATCCTAGTACTTTAAGCAATGGGAAAGAAAAGAAAAAAGACAAGAATAAACCTTCCTCTTAATCTCCATGTCACCTTGCAAGAGCCAAGAACTTTTGTCTGAACACTTTTCCCTTGAAGACTGCCTAAATCTATTTCAAAGTCTTTCTGAGCATTTCTGGAAGTGTTGATAACTCCATTGGTTGTTGCAACATTTCGGGAATCCAGCTGGCTTCCAAAACACAGCCATAAAAAGGCTAAATCAAGCAAAATTTTTACCAGAAAGGTTCCCTGAACCAGTCTCTCTGCCAAACTCATATTTTTGTCTCAAACATGCTGTAAGTTCCCAAGGACTCACATACACAGATGGGTGCTGATGGCCAGATGTAAACCAACTCAAGAGTGGGAAGCGTGAGCTATTTTAGTTCTGCTTCTGGTTTTAGATTATTTTGATATTACCAAGACCTGAGAGTCCCCTGGAAGCATCCTCTTGACAGAAAGCACATGTATAGTAGTCATTGTGACTTTTTTTAATGCAACTATAAGAAAAAACATCATCCAGCATGTCAGGCACTCATTCATAGGAACCTGGAAGTCATCCCCTCTCTTCCTAGGATAGCAGGGAGACAAACTGGCAAAATATGGAAATTCCTCTACTGTTCACATGTGCTTTCTGGTATGAAGTCATTCTACAAGTCACATATATCTTAAATCACTCAGTTTAGAAATAACTAAGCTTTTGATCACACACATTAAATGAGAAAAAGTAGCCTTCTCCCCCTCCCCCCCCATTCCTGTGTTTGGCCTCTACTAATGAAAAACTGGCTTTAGGATCATTATATAGAGATGGATGTTATACTTTATTTATGACTTTGGCATGAACTACAAAAGCCATGCAGAAACTTCACCAAGGTACCAGCATCAGATGGCCAGATGTAGAGCAGCAGGTCTGCTCGTCCTCTTATTCAACAGGGTATGTTGAGTAGTCCCCAGATTAATTCCCATTGCCACGTGAGCTAATAATAATCCCCAGCAATCCATAACTCTCCATTCTGGGGCGATAAACGACCAGTTTTACCTGACCCCAAATGCCTTTTCAGAGCCCTCATTTGAACACCGTAACTCCCAACACTTTGACAGCTGCCTTCCTCATCTCCAGGCACACAGACAGTCTCATGCATTAAAGCTCCTAGAGGTGCAGAGATGGCCCCTCAGCAGGTGGCCACCAAATCTCCCTCAACAGGGCTCTCTCCCATTACATAACAACAAAAACACCTGACATTTCACCGCTCTTCCCCAGCTTGCAGTGCAAGACTAGAAGCACGCATCAGACATGGCTGATGGGGGCCCGCAAAGGGAACCAGAATAAAGAAATTATTAAAAAAAAATACTTTATAACCCACCTTTTATTTCACCAAGGCTACATATCTTAAAATCAATTGCTCGCATTAACCAAGACAAGATGTGAGCCAGAGAAGTAAGTGCAGACTAGAAGAGTGGGAGCCAGAGGTGTGCCAGGTAGCATTTACTCCTCAGTCACAACCTGCATTCCAGAGGCTGGAGCTGAGGGAGATGTATAAAAACCTATTTTTTTAATCATGACTTCTGCCGCATATAGCCTCTTTTCAACTGTACACATATGGCTTTTAATATTTACTTACCTGATTAGTGAGTGACATTTTAGGGTATTATTTATTAATCCCACTGTCGGGCTGCAGCCACATTCTTCTGTTTTCTGATGCTTTTCATTAGACTTGTCTTTGAAAACAAGCCCAAGTTATGGTGGTTTATTTACTTAAATTAATGCTTCAATTTCCTCTTTTACCCTCCCACCCACAAAAAAGTTTAGTCTCTTAAGGAAGAGAAGGAGCAAAGCACCTGGACACTGGTTCTTGAGAGCAGGAGCTGCATCAGCTTTAATACAGACACCAGCACTTTGGCCAAACTCCCATAATTTATTCTCCTGTTCTCACAGCCATCAGCCATTTTCAGCTTGGATTATTCTGAAGTTAAGCCATTAACAACAACAACAACAAAAAAAAATCACCTTTAACGTTGCAACCTGTTAAATGATGAATAATTCAATAATATGTTACAATAAAATTATCTGTAAAAGACAAAGTAAGATCCCTATAGGAATGAAACACAAACAATCTTTGATACCCCAATCGTTTGGGACTCACTAAATCGTCTTCGTCATTAGGTGAAGAGGTGTAAAATTGCTATTTAGAATATAGTTTCCCGACAAATAGAAGTTAAAATAATTTAAAAATAACAATCAAATCTTCCACGTGAATGCCTAGTTTAATAGGTCTGCAACACACAAGGTAATACTCCTATTAAGGAAGTGAAGGAGAGAAAAATTTACATTTTATAACCACTGCCAAGTAACACAGCAGTGATTAAGGATTATTATGAAGATTGCCACATAAAACAGTGAACAGGCTGCCAAGGGGAACTGGGGTTGTATAATGTTTGTGAGCACCTAAGGGCTAAACTCCAGCCAATCCAAGTTACAGCTCAACTGGATGCAAAGTGGAAAACAACCACCTCCATCCAGGATCAAGACAAGACAGGGTGTCGGGCAGTTCCCTCACTCTGAAAGCAGCCAGGATTCAGCCTCGCTGGTTGTAGTGCTGGTTGCCAGTAGCGTACAAGGTCAAAACAGAACCAAAAAGTCAGAACAATCCATTTTATTATACATTTTTAGCATCAGGTTAAAAAGTTTTGTGACACAAATAAAAGGTAGAAATTGGTAGAGAGACTGAAACAGTCACAGACTTCCTGAGAGAGAGGAACATTTGTAATTGTATTTTCCTGAAAGGAGGGCATAAAAAAAAGTTTACAAGTGGGACTGATATAAACCCACAAGGAGGTAAGCCACCATAGAAAAAAAGCAATAATAACAACAGGATGTACAGGAAAGGAGGATTTCCAAACCATGACACAAATTGAAATAGCGAGCCACGTTTGCAGAGCATCCTCTGAGCACATAGAGTCTGGTATTTCTGTACAAGGTACACGACAGAAGTATTACAGACACAAATTTAATTGAATTTTGATCAGGACTATGTAATGCAAGTAGGATTATGACAGAAGATGAGAATGTCAGGATAGGAAAAATGCACCTATAGTGAAAGCCCAGAACATAACAGCATTCCATTTCCATCATGTGAAAGGAAGTTAAGCAAGACACAGATGGCAAGATCAGGGAACTTAGGGGATGGGGCTTGTTCCAGAACATCACAGCCTTACAAAGCCAAGTGGTGCTAAAAAGGGGACAAGGTAGGAAAAATAGGAGTACAGCTCCACTTCAGGTGTTAGCGGGGGTTCTGTGGAACACAGAGGAGGGGCAGGGAGGCACCTGGCACCACAAATGGAGGCAGGGGAGGAGTGACCAAGAGTACAAGACTCATAGGACAACAAGTGCAACCTTTAAGAAAACACAGGAAGAACAGGCAAGTGTTCAGGGGGGAAAAAAAAGATGAACAAAATCATCAATTCTTTGTTAACCACAAAACCAAATAAAGTACTGTCTAGAGAGAAGGTGTGAAATTAGTTTACTAATGATTACAGATAAAGCAGCACAAGCATATACAGGCAAAATAGAGCAACCAAGACAGCGACATGAAATTAGCAGCCAATTTCACTGTTTTTATTAATAGACTGTAGGAAAGAGATGGTTGGCTTATTGGTGAAGATCTTCACCCGTCTTTGTTCTTTCCTCTCACCCCCCATACTATTTATGTTGCTCAGTCCTGAGAGGATACATCATAAACATCAGAACAATACTTCACAGAACTTGGGGGAAAAAAAGTCAATCATTTCTCAGGTCCAACAGCGAGAGAACTAAAGAGAAAGGAATACTGAAGCTGCAGTGAAAAGGATGTGCATTAAACATTTATAAGTCTTTCTAGTGATGGGAATATGCAGCTTCTTCTAATGTTTAGAAAGGTCGTGAACTAAAAGATTTATTAAAAAACAGGTTAGATAGCTGTCCATGCGTTGGCAGTGCTTTTTGAAACAGACAGGCTATATAACTTCATGAGATAACTTACACCAAAGACAAAGAGGGAACCATTACAGTTACTCCAGAAAGACCACATCTGTGGAGTCTGCTATTTCTGTTCTGTTACCACTTTTCCTGAACACTGCTCTTAACACAAAGATTTCACTCCACTCACAAGGCAACACAAATTCAATATGGCAAAGGCAGTACAATAATCAGCAGCGTCCCAAAACAGAGTTCTTTCCACAGTGATCTCAAATCCGATAAATGCCAATGGATACCTTACAGGTCCTTGCCCTCAGCTTCTGATGTCCTCAGTGCCTGCGGGATGGACTCAAGACCCAGCGACTTACTAATTAAGAAGTCATAGAACCAGAGTGGGAAGTAGCAGAAGATGCAGAGCAGCAGGTAAGCCCCTTTGCCAGGGGTGTACAAGCCGTGCGGTCGCTTGGCGAGCAGCGCGTGCAGGATGGAGCTCAGCACCGGGGAGAGGTTGTCCTCACAGTATGTGGGGATGCGCAGCAGGTAGCTTTTCAGCCCCAGGAGGTAGTGCTTGCCATAGTCCTGCAGCACATCCACCGACAGGTGCTCCAACAGCTCCTTCTCCTGCTTTACCCACAGCTCGGGTGTGCCCTGGATACCTGCAGGAGCAACGCCATGGTTGAAAGTGAGTTCGGGGTTGATTAGAAAGAAGTTAAGCTGTGATCAGTAGGCAATAAGCTCTTCCCCACCAATGAGCCCTGATGCACAGTCATTTTGCTCTTTCTGCAGTTCAGAACATCTGGTTAGTTACAACTGCATGGTATTTATACACCATTCTGTTGCCAGCTCTACTCAAAAGAGTCAGTACCTTTTCCTTCCTTTGTCATTCTGTCCTTACTCTTTTTTTAAACAGGTATTTCTAATTAGTATTTATTAATAGGAGATTTCATTGAAAGAAAGAGGCAAACTAAGATGGGCAAGATTAAGTTGGGTTGGCCAAGTGCCTCTCTCATGGGTGAGGCTGGTATTTTAATAAGCTGTTTCATGAAGAATGAGACTTATTAGATTAAAAAACACTTCATTTTCATCACATGTAAGAATGAAAGCAATTGCTTTCCAATGTATTTATTGCCATGAATTAAGCACTAAAAATAAAGACAATCTTTAAATAAATATGTACATCTCCAGCACTGGGACTTGTTTTGACACGTGAAGTTTTCATCCAGGAGTCTGGCAATAGCACAACAGATTCCTGAAGGTGAAAGCCTGGGGATGCTGCCAGAGCACAGTGTCACACAGGAGGGGAGGCATTCAAGGGAGAGAGGTTTTATGAAAAGAATACATGTTTTGCTTTAGATAGGAATTCTCTATGAAGTCACCACAACTTTGGGTAGCACTGAGCATGCTTTTTTACTCCCCGACTAGAACAGAGGGAAGGTACAGAGTGGTTTTGAAGACAAACTGTGCCCTATCACCTGAAAGGTATAACAAGACTCCGGTATTCTTTAATGCAGACCTCTGCTCAAACACTGCCAAAGCAAACTGTTCTGCCTTGTGAACCAGGGCAGAGGAATGAGATGTGAGACCTGGAGGGGAGCAGCAGTCAAAGAAATGCACATCTTAATTTCTGCCATCAACATGAGAATTAGGAGACTGCCCAGAGTCATTCAGGGCTCTGCTTGAGGATGCAGGACTGCAGGGGAAAAAAAAAAAAAAAAGATGCAAGAACGATCCAAAGTGTCAAACACCAACCTGTTCTGAAGCCTGATGGATGAATTGCAGCAACTTTGATTCCCCATTTGGAAAGCTCCTGCCTCATTACTCCAGAAAACATGGACAGAGCTGCCTTTGATGCTCCATATGCAGCATACCTCGGTAGCGGAATGCCTCCTGCAGGAGCAATATAAACATGATAAAGCTTAACACTAGCTCTTTCCAGCCTTTATTTCAGTGATTTAGAAGGAAGATTATAGCACAGCCAGAATTACGTGGCTCTCACTGAGGTTAAAGACAAGTCAGTGAGGGAATCATTTCTTTCTGGAGGTTAAAAAAAGTGTGAGCTGTAAATTAGCAGTTGCTTTAGCATTTATGCTCAGTAACTCCTTATAAGATATCATCTATGGCAGAAAACATGAAGTGTAATTTGCAGCACTCTTTACCCTCAAATGCAATACAACTGCTGGTTTCCAAAACACAGATAATGCTTTACTTCATATAAACAGTGAAAGTATAGATTAATACTGCTATTCCTGTTGTCACTAGCACGAATTTCAATCTCCTATTATAAACTACAGTTACAACAGAGCAAATAATCTCAACTTCAGCCTTACAAAACCAACCCAAGTTCCAGTTCTTCCAGTTTGTGTCAGAAAGACCAGAGACAAGAGAAGAGTGAGGAAACGCTCTGTGGGGCAAACCCAAGCTGTAGCCATGCCCCAGGGTGACAGAATTCCCCATCACCTGCCATGGAAGCAGGTCTCCTACCTACAGTTACATACCAACTGCTTCAATGCCAGCAGCATTTGTTCAGATGGAAGAGGTAGAAAACATCTAGAATCGCAGGTGATTTAAAATAAATCCATGTTTACAAGCTTTTCCAGAAAATATACCTTCCAAATACAGATATTTTCTCCGTTCTAAAAATGACAGAAGACTGGTATTTCTCCACTTTCAGAAGAAATCAAAGCATCTTTGGATTTAGCTGCTTGCCAGCCTGCTCAGCCCCTTGCAGCACAAGGCTGGCATTATCACCAGAGCATCACAACCAAGGGACAAGGCACTGTATTCCCTTCTCCTCAGACACACCACTCCTGCTTGCATGGGGAGCCCAGTACAACCTCTAGGACAGCCTCCATTTCAGACACAACATTTTTGTCTCAATGTATTTGAAGCTCTTAAAAGAAAACACTTCAGTATAGGTGGATTTTCTAATAAGCCACTAGTGCCATTTGTTGGGTTTTGTACTGTGACAATCAAGATACCACAGGAGCTTCACATGTAGAATCATTCCTTTGAAGAAGTCAGGCCAATCATACGTTAATTTTTCTCCTGTATGCATCTGAAAAAAATGAGTTTCAATTGGTTTGAGCCAATTGAATCACATATGCTCTCCTTCTGAGGTCAGGGTAACCTCAAATCCAGTTAACGTAGCTCCCTGCAGGCAGGAATAGGCTCAGCACAATGAGACCTAACTAACTTTTCTGCTAATGTTTTACCAAAGGACCCTCAGACCCCATGTTAAGAGGAAGCTATTCACCCAAATCAGAACATCTGTGAACACCTATAGTTTAAGCAAGGTCATTATTAACTCCTCTAACAGCAAATTATTCAGCACAGGGAAGCGCTCTGTTTATCCCTGCAAGACAGCTTGGGGATTCATGCCAAGAATCAAGACATCTGCCTCAAAACACCTGAACTACAAGCTTCAATTGGGCACTCAGAAAACAGATCTGCCCTGATTCTGAGCTAGCAAGGGCTGGTGGACAGATTAGTACCAGAATGGTTCCTCATTAATAATTTTTTTTTTAATCACTTAATTGTTAGCAATGAACTGTAAAGATGGGTTTGTAGGCACAAAAACATCCCCGGAATTGAAAACAAGACGGAGGATGACAATGCCACATCCAGGCTGATGCCACATCCTGGAGGCAAGCCATGAGCACAAGGTAACACCTTGGCAGTACAGCAGGGCCCAAGTGGACACAAACTGCACAGAAGTGAGAGTCCAAGCAGACAAGGCAAAGGAAAATTTGGGAAGCAGGTGATACGGCAAATCCTTAAGAAGGTCATCAAGGACACCTTCCAGCATCATGACATCCTGCTTCTAGCAGGTCTCATTTTCAAAGGAGCATTCCTGCTCCTCAGCTGTTGGCTACCAGATACCGCTATTACTTCCACTCTTACATCCTAGACTCAGCTGTCAGCCTAGAATAGAAGGTTATGTTATAAAGGCATATTTAGTAAATATATGGAAAATATCATAAACTACCCAAAATTGCTTTCTACTCTAATTTTAACCCAATGTATGAAAAAATAGTTGAGTTAGGCTAGTTACAGCCAAAGGCTCAAGTGGAAGAATACTTGTTCTAGCCTAAGTCAGAAAACCTTTGCACATCGCCATGGTGTGATTCAAGGGTGCACAAACCAAGGTGTTGGCAGACTTCTACTAGAATGTGTTCTAGAAAAATTTGTGTTTTGTTACCCACCTTCCTGGAAGAAAATCAGAACTATCACTCACAGCACCTACAACACAAGATCAGAATTTTATAGTTCTATATAGCAGTGTATTTAGTTATACTGAACTCTCCTCCAAGGGCTCATTCCTGAAAACAGCCTACCCAACAGAAGGGAAACCTGCACTGATTACCTAAATACTAATTCCCTAGGCACGTTTACAAATGAGACCAACCAACATCTTCCTCAGCACTTATGCCAAGGAAGTGAATAGTTTTTCCTGTTGGACCAGACCCTCGCTTGGTGCTTTTGCTCAGCTCACCTGTCATGCTGGACATGTTAACCAGCCTCCCCTGGGATTTCCGAAGTAGTGGCAGGAAGGTCTTGGACACCTCCACAGCCCCAAAGAAGTTCACCTCCATGCACTGCCTGTATGTGCTCATGGGCAGCAGCTCACCATCAGCAAGGAAGCCCAGAATGCCTGCATTGTTCACAACTCCCCAGAGCCCTAGGAAGAGGAAAAAAACAAAAACAGAAATGCCTTGGCTGCCCACAGGCTTCAGGGTGGAAATAACCTACATACATAAGACATGATGAGGCCAACAGGTAAGAGATAGCTTCTAAATAAGTAGATTAGTATCCCATACAATGCCACAGAAGCTGTACCTGTATTTTGCACCTTCTCTGAGACTTGCAGGTAGGCTTCCTTGACCTGGGTGGGATTGGTTATGTCCAGCTGCAGGAGAGAGAGTCTCTGGGAACAGGTCCGCCTCAGCTCCTCAGCTCCAGGGCCATCCTTATTCAAGACCCCAGCAAACACAATGAACCCCAAGTTATCCAGGTATTTGGCCAGTGCGTGTCCAATCCCAGTGTCGCTTCCTGAAAGAATCCAAGAGACACTTCAAGTCTGTCAGTCCTAAGCCATCATCATCACTAACACAGAGGGAGGAGGTGCTCATTGGAATCGCACACAGATGTAACCAAAGGAAAGATGAAAGGAAACGACTGAAATGCATATGACAGCAGGAAGGGACGTTTCAGTGTCAAGGGGTGAGGAGCTGATCCTTTGTGTGTCCAGTAAACACCAGCAGAACATCTCCTCTTCACTCAGAGCTGAGGGCAACAGCTTATGCTGTCCCACAGAGATTCTAAGGCTCATCCCATACATACAGAAGAAATATAACCACAAGCTGATTTAATACAAGTACTCAAACTGAAACCTGATAATAAAGTACCTAGAAAAAAAAAAAGAAAATCCAGATTTTAAAGTGAAATCTCAGATGGACAAAGCAATTATAGAGCACTGCAGTTCAAGTAATCTGAGCTACATTTCTTAATTCAAGGAAGTTGTGCTGTTTTATTCAAATATCTACCACCTGGAACATTCTGATAAACACCTTTGGCCGCAGGCAAACACCAAGCTAAAGCTAGGCAACTTTGTCTTCAGCTGCAAAAGGACTCGCTGCTTTCAAGCCTTAAGGAAGCTCCAGAAGGGCATTTTTAGGCTAAACCAACATACACCAGCTATTTAATTTGTGCAAACTTGTATCAGAATTTCTTTTATCCTCTCTATCATCAGACTTATTCCCAAACTCTGTACTGTAAACACTTATATTTACATATAAAGCAACAAACTGCCAAATGCACCACTAACACATGTACACAGCAACAGTCAGACTCGTGCAGTTCCTCCCACTAAGTAAGCATGATGAACATTTAACAAAAGCCTATTGATTCACAAGTCTCCTCCATTTGATATAGTATTTTGCTGCTGCTATTTAAAGATTTCCTGCTGTAATTCTATTTTCCATTCTGCCCAAGCTCCTCAGCAAGGGAGGATGCATCTCATCTATCTGCCCACCAAGGCTTTCAGCAAAGCGACAGAGGACTCTGCGAGCAACAAGGAAGGAGTTTATAGGGACTGCTGCAAGGAATTTCACAAGGGATAAGATCAGGAGGGACATGAGGAGGTTAAGGAATTAACGCAATTCTCACATCGCTACGCAGGGATACCCCCAGGTCTCAGGTACCACGCTGCAACCTCCTCTGCTGCCCGCATGCTTCTGTGCAATAACATCTGAGCTATGCCAGGCCCCATCTACCTCCTGTAACAGCCATCTTCCTTGCTCAACTTCCAAACCCATTTGCAGCATGGGTGGAAACCTGCATGTGAGACAAAGGGATGGGACTCCTGTTGGCTTTTTGCCATTTCCTCATTTGCGAAGGTGCACAAGTCTTCCCATGTAACCTTACCAGAAAGGTATGAGGGTTTATCTCTGATTCCAGCACACAGAGGCAGGTATTACAGCCATTGATAATGGGCCAGCTCCTGCAGCCAAAATACTCAGTCAACGGAGTTTGACTGCCAAAGAGACTCATCTCAACTTGTGCTAGATCTGTTTCTGGGTTTTGCCTTCTAAATGAGACTTTAGTACTAAAGATGGAAAAAAAAAATTAATTCCAGGTGATGTGAAAGAAACATGTACTCAATGCCTGGATCAGTCATGTTGAAAGAAATTACTCGTGCCCTGTTTAATCCCTTCTTTAAAGAATGCTTTCTGGTGTTTTTGAAATCTGCCATTTGCTGACAATGCACCAGACCACGAAATCCATCATGTTTCACTTCTCACGACCCTGGTCTGGAAGAGAAGAGATGAACAGATCTACATTCCTGGAAATCCCTCGTAAACATAAGGAGGCCTGCAGATATCCCAATGACATGATGGATTTCTGGGTAAGCGGAGGTGTGGGGGTGTTCTGTCTCTCTTTTCTACTCAGAATCAGATTTCTGGCTCAAATCCCAACCCTTCCATCCTCCTCAGTAAGAACACAGACGCAGAACTGCATATTCCACAAGAAAAAGCCCTACAACACAGCTTTAACTGGGGAGGAGCAGAGGAATTAGAAATCTCCCCCATGAAGAAAATAGCCATTTATGAATCATTAGAAAACTTGTTTTAAGAGAGGGAGTCACTACAGACTGCAACAGAGTCATTACTAAGAATTTCTCTTCCACTCACCCTGAGCATCAGGAACACAGGGCACACACCAGGAATGAAAAGACCAAGTGAGCTGGAGAAGTTCATCCCACTCAACACAGAATAATCAAGGCAAGAATTTCACAGTCCTGCTACTCTGCATCTTCACAACAGCTCTGTTTTCAGTTGGGTCTATCAAACCCAGTTGTGCCCAGGGCCACAGTTGAGGACAACAAAGCACTCAGTCCCAGCATGAGGGTCAATGGAAATGTTTCATCAGCATTTCAGACTGCTCACACACCTGCAGCTACTCATGTTTAGGAGCATTTGGATAACGAGGCTGGCGAGTTGCTGGTGTAAGTTACACGTAGCAGCACACGATGACCATCAGAGAGGACCAGAACCATGCCTGAAAGCCCAGGGAGAAGCACTGAGGTCACTGTGTGCCCTGGCCAGAGGCAGCCATGGGCAATACAGGGCAGCTGCAGCACTCCACACAGGGCTGGAAGGTGCAGGGAAATCATTTCCCATGAAATGCCTGCCTCAGGTCTCTTCTAAATTGAAGAAAAGGACCCTAAAATTGATTTAAGGGCACCTTGCACCTGTGTGTGCTCCCACAGGGGGGTGAGGAGGGTGAGTGCTGCAGACAGGGCAACTGAGAATCGTGTTGAGTAAATCTTTCATTTTGATTGAGGGAGGGTCTGATTGATTGCATACCATCTGGATTCAAAGAGACCCAGAAGAGCTTCTGCAGCTGCCAGAGGTGTCTGAACTTGCATTTGTTTGCGACAGTTGCAGCACAGGTACAAAGAAAACACACGCTTGCTGCATCGTAACCCAGGGTTCTTCCCTGCCTGGTACTGCTCTAACTCCAGCTGTTTGGAGATAAACTCTGAAGTGCTTCCTAAAGAAGTGCTGATCTGCCAGCTCACAAAAGGCAGGGAGATGCCTGAGTGGCTGCGGGGCAGAGAGCAGCGCTGCCCCTTCCCATGCCCAGTGCCCCTCCTCATCCTGACTGAGGGAGGAGAAGAGGAGATCTCATGCTTGCCCTGTGCTCTCCAAATTCTGTATTTAATCCCCACAACAGTGCCTGTTGAGAAGCTCTAAATCATCTCCAGGAGTCCCTGTAAAGCAAAGTGAAATGCTGCAATAAATTGCTCAATCATCCAAAGCAACTTGACTCAGCTTTCCATAGGGAAAAATAGAAAAGTAATGCTTTTTTTTTTTTTAAAGTTAGTGCAAGAACGAGTAGGTGGGCATTCCAGTTCAGAAGTCTGATTAACACAGACAGCAACACTGAAAGTTTCAGAAGAAACACGAGTAGAACCACGAAACTATAAAGATGCCATCCCTGAAAACCAAAGGAGGTTCTCAGTAGCTCAGAATGTTAAAACAGAACAAACTCATTACCTCTGAGCTTCCCTTGCCAATGGGGCAAATCACTCACTCCCAAATGATTTCATACCTTGTTTCATACAGCACCAAAGCAATGCCTTGAAATAGAGGCACAGTGTACACAGCACATCAGAAGACAGCGGTACCTCAGTATTGAGTGCAGCAAATTGAAGTAAACAGAAGTAAGGCGTGAGTGGAGTGTTTTAAGGACTCCTAGAAATTAATGTCTCTCCTCAACAATTAGCCCATCATAAGTATTCTCATGGGCTTTTTTTTCCCCAACCAGTTATTTTCACAAGCATATCTTAAAAGCTACTTGTAAGGATTAAATGAAACACTTAAAAATAATGGTATCTATTAAGATGCTTTTCTACTTAAGTTCAGAATCGGGGGAGAAAGAAAAAGAAAAAAAGAAAACCTCTCCGGAAAAGCAAATAAAACAAGAAGGAAATAGAAGCATTGCCTAGAAGCATGCATTTCAGAGAATTCTAGCCTGAAGAACAGAAACTTTTCCAGCACATCTCCACGCAGAGCCAATCTTTGTGCCCCAAGCCCCTTACCTGTGATGAGCACGGCTTTGTCACCCACAGGCAGTGACCCCGCACCCAGGTACGCCAAGCAGCTGAGCCATGTGCTGCAGAACACCACGAGCCCCCAGCACGTGCCCAGCACAGCCACGCACAGCAGTCCCAGCAAGGCAGGCAGCACACTTTGGAGCAGCACGTGGGCTTTGCAGCTCCTCTTGGCCAAACAAAGCCCAAAAAGCACAATGATGGCCACACAGAGCCATCCCAAGGGGCTGCTGGGGAGAGCATCCATCATCTAGGCACTAGGCAGACAGGCAGGCAGGCACTGCTGGCTGCAGCCCGCTTATATAGGGGCAGGGTGAGGGGTGGGGCATGGAGAGGGGACTGTAAAGGTTTGACATAATCTCACTCACCCTTGGCATCTTTAACGAGCAGGAGCTTTCTGGCTTTTCTTACCTTCTATTCCTTCTGCCTTACAGCTCCACCTTCTGCATAATGTGCCGGCTGGGTAATGATTGACAGCAGTGGGAATGGACATGATGCAGCAAGCACTTGGCTTCGGGAAAAAAATCACAGCTATATGTTCTGTGTGTCCTTACAGTGAGTTTCCCTAGAGAGGTTAAAAAAGAAGAAGAAGAAGAAGAAGAAAATAAACTGCTTTCTTTATAGGAAAGGTCCTGTATGAAAACTTTGGGTGTAGTTTCCGAGGAGTTGGTTGTGATGGGGATGTCTCAGGGAAGGATGGCACAGGTGGTGCTGCCATCGAGGGCAGCTCGTTAAGCAATGACACGTGGCACACCTGTGGGGAGCTCTCAGCCCGGCTCCGTTAACCTTGATTAAGGCAAGAATCATCCCTTCCATACCCAAAGCAAACCAAAAACACACATGCAAACGATTCGCTGTATTTGAGAGATCGACACCTATCGTGGTGTACTCTGAAGGTTGTTTAAAGAAGAAAAGACAGTGCTGTAACAGTCACCCAGCTACAAGGCATGAAATGCAGTTCAGGCACATTTATCCCTTTAACAATCCCTGCTAACTGGTCTGAGATCACAACCAGCCCACAGGATGTAGCTATTTGCAGACAGCCCTACTTCAGACACTGGGAGGTGGGAGCACAGGGCGCAGCCCTAGCACGGGACACAGGCACGTTTCCATTCCGTTACTCCTCTGCGGTTTTATGGGATGGTAAATCTATTGACTATAACTTTTTACAGCCAGTAAAAATGTTTACATACCCCTATATGCAGTTTACATTAGAGATGAGGTCACTTTCTTAAAGGAACATTACCCCAGAGATCTGCTTGTCATTCCCTGCACTGTGAGCACTTATCCATTCATCCCTCCACTGCAACACTCGTGCACAAAGTGCAAGCTATTCTCACTCACCTCTGCCATTTGCTGCTTTTGCTTTTATTGGCATGGTGGTCCCTAAGTCAGCTCTAACCTACTCTCTTCATAAAGATTTCCTTGGAGAATTCTGTTTTTCCTTGCTGACTGGTCTTTACAGTGTGATTTAGGTGACCACTGCTGTGACAGCAGTTAAAGCATTGCTCTCATGTTGGAGGATACACGAGCTCAGGTTTTGGCATGGCATTGTGCTGTCACAACTCCTGTCTGCACCCACCGAGGTGCAGAATGAGTGGGGGATCTGTGTCTGAATTAATGCTGAATCTGTATTTTGAATGCAAGATATAAGCACTGAAGGCCTTGGGGCAACTTTTAATGAGGCTGGCCACGTGCTCACCCAGTAGTGGGGGAATCAAATTATACGTGAATGCATACGTGGTGCACATTGTGGGACAAGTCGCTACTGAAGTAAGGGAATGATCCAGAAATGGCTGAGAAATGTTAGCATGGAGTACCCATGTGAGGTACACTCAGCATGTTCTCTGACACCAGCAGAGGCAGATTGCTGCTTGAGGATTTCCCAGCACCATTTTTGCAATGAGATAAGTTTTATCATCTCATGCCTCCCGTCCATCTCAAGAAAGCATTCACTTTCCTCTCTTTGATTTCCGTATGTCTCTGCTCCTCACAGCTGTTCATTAACACAGGACTGCAACTGAGTTTGCATCATTTCCTATTTCTCTGTGCCGTGCCTTCTTACGCTGTGAATATTCGTCCTTATCTCCTCTCCTTCTTGACAGTTTTGCTGGAAAGGATGGGGCTCCATCTCACAAACTGGATGGATTTGGGCTAATTGATTTCAAGCTAAGCTTGACCTTCTTTCTTTGCCAGGATATTTATCTTTCTTCCCAGCCTTGCAGAGCCATCACACAATAGCTCAGTGTCCTGTCCCTTTGCGCCCCAGAACCCTACATATTCTGTGCTGAAGCCTGAACGCTGCTTCCACAGTCAGTCCATGCCGATGCCAAGCAGCAGAATAGAAGTGGGGCTCAAGCATGCCCACCATGCAAATCTTCATGTTAAGTGATCATTTTTGAAGGGCAATTAAGCGATGGCTAAAGAAGATGCCTTTCATGGAAAACAGTCCTTCCGTGCTAGTCTGCAACATGACTGGCCAGTAGTTACAGAATCTCTGGAGTTCAAATCCTGCTTGCTTTTCTCTGAACACTACAATCGTGGCATGTTTCACCCTGTGCATTATCACTGCAGAAGACTTCTCTCCAGGACAGAGCCAAGACACCTCTCCAGTTTGTGGGAACTTCATCATAGGCATCCACTCAATGACTCCATCTTATTTTTTAAGATCACTTCCTCTCTGATTTTAATGGACTTCCTTCCAGGTTGTTTAAGATTTTCTTTCACCATCTTCTGCTGGCGCTGTATTTTTCAGCATGATGGCACCAGCCTGTGTTTTTGATTTCTGTTCTTTCCATGAACCAATGCAAATGTTCATATTCACACATATCCATCAGCATTTTTCATTTCAGCACTTGCCCTTCATCCAGAGGTGCCAGGTGCTACATCCAGCATTTGTTTTCTGTTTATATTCTTCTGTCCCAGCTGCAATGTGAAATACATCATCTGCAAGCACCAACCCTTCTTCTCCATATCCAATCACTATGTTCCCTTTCTCTCTTCCAGCCACAGTACAGGCTGGAGTTTCCCACAGAAACCTTCTGTTTTCCATTTCATCTCAGAATCCTGTTCTACTTGGGTTGCTGATGCAGCCTTTTTGTTTTTCAGCTGTGCAGTGCCATGCCTGTCACTGCTGAGTGCCCTGCTTCGTGTGCTTTGTGCGCTTTTGTGGCTGCATTTCACATTCTGCAGGGCAGTTCTTGTCTGGAAAAAAATTTCAGTGGAAAATACTCAGGAATTTGTTTCACCAAATCAATCATTAACCAAGACAGGAAGGTGTTGCTCAGGAGTAAATATATATATGAGTAGCAATAATATGAAGTGATTTACTTTGATTGACTACAGCTTCAGCTTCTGAGACTGTACGTGTAACTTCATACATGTGGATTTCGGTGGTTTTGATGGCTATATGAGCACTTTCAGGCTTACAGTCTAGATATGGAAATTATTGAACTTTCCTACACAAAACTTATTTGGGCAAAAAGACTTTGTACTTACTAATACCATCAAACTCCTACATAAAGGCTGAGATAACCTTTTGCCTTCAGCAAGTTATCTGTCTCTTCATGCACTCAACTCAAAACACAGCACTTATCCCAGTAAAGAAAACAGAACTGTTCAACCGCCTAAAGCTAAGCAGTGTAGCCAAGTACCTTTGTGAATTAAGATCTCTGAAAGCACAGACATACTGAATAGTGCAAAAAAAAGGATTATGAGCATCTGGAAATAATGCTGTGTAAGCTCTCCTTTGTCGTCAAACTATTGGATTAATAGACCTTAGGGAAAATTATTCCTGTAGAATGAAGTATGTATCTATTAAGGAAAAGCAAGAAATACCTCTAAGTTACTGGAGATATTGTCTTTAGAAACACAGTAATTTTAATTGTAAAGACTGAGATAGGCGGTGATTCCTGAAGATCTTGTGGCAGTGAAGAAGCAGGTGTAGCTCATCAACAAAAGCTAATAATGCGAAAGCTAGTGATGATTATGATATTAATAATAACTACAACAACTTCCCCAGATAAATCTCCTGTTACTTTCTCAAGTATAAGACCCTCAGAGCAAACAACTTCTGTAGCCAGGACTTACAAACTCTTCTGGCAGGTACCCACACAATGCATACCTTAGCTTTATATGACCATCAAAAGAAGCAACTGCAGCCTGAATGAATTTCTGATGTGAATTCAGAGCCTGCAGCAGCTGTACCTGTGAAAAGGAGGCCATACAGCCATGGGCTATAAGTTCTGCTTTGCTATTAGCATGAACTCCATTCAACCTTCATAGATTTTCTGCAATAGACAAAACATCTTAAATCAGAGAAATAATTTGCAAAGAATGTTTTCTTCTGTTTCTTTCAAGAACAGTTCAAAGAGGATCGCACTCTTTCCAAAATAAGTCATTTTTATCAAAGAAAATGTTGCTATCTTCCCAAAAGAGGATGGAATAATAAAAAAAAAAGGCAATTGGGTATCTTCAGGGAGTCAGCCAGGAATCATCCCTACATTATCCACATGAGAAATGACACCTGCCTGCCTTTCTTCTGTCACCACTAACACAAAATGGCTTTCACTGAACCATCAGTGCTGAAGAAGAAAAGAATCAGTTTATCTCAGCCCACTTCTCTGACAGCAACAGAGTCTTCCCTAGAATCTCCTTTGGTACACTGCACAGCCCTGCCTAGGACAGCAGTGCCTCAGTGTAGGATGAGTAAAAACATAAGCTGTACTCTGCATTGGAAGATCAGTTTGTTTTCCCAACTAGATTTTTATTATATGAACTCTATTCCTTTCCCTTTCCTTATCACTGCCCTTATGAAGTTAATGGCAGAATCTGTGTGCCCAGAATGCAACAATTTCCACATTTCACACAGTCTGCTTGGTTTTTGTGCCAGTGCTTCCTGAAATGCAGCCACAATTTCCCTCACCTTACTTCTGGAGAGCTTCTTAACCATGGGTCATATAGACCCTATGAGCACTACATCAGCAAAAAATACTCTTTGCATCTCTTTTCTGAAACTTCTCCTCTTGCATGTCTCCAAACCCACATGTTGGGAGAAATATCTGTTTTACATCCAACCTTTTCCACACTTGTCAATAACAGTAGATGATAAAAACGCTTTCAAATATTTGGGTATTATCCACGCAAAAGACACATAACTTTTACCACAATTAAATTCATTAATGTGAGTAGGGAGGCACACAAAAAATCAGGCATACGTGATCATCAAAAGTCTGATTAAAGCAAGAGTGAACAAATGGAGTCGCTAAGATAGGTAACATTAGTGATGGAGTTGCAGACTTCAGCAGTCCCAGCAGAGCAGGGCCTCCAGTGATCACGGTAGATCATTAGTTCCCATTGGAATCTGGGCCCTACAGCATGGTTGAACTGCATGGTCTTGGTTGTCTTTCCAACCTTGATGATTCTGTGATCTGTGACACACCTTCCTTCCATCTGCATACTCCTGAAAACTTCTCAAAACAGAATTCACTCATTTTTAGCTTTTCCAGAGTTCTATCAGCTACTCCTTGAGATGCACACGGAAATGAAATGAGATGAAAAATGAAAGATGATTCAAAAAGCATTAAGTGATCAACCATGACAAAGTGCCACCTGCCCCAAATGCATTCTGTTTTCTGCCACTCGAAGGACGAGTCCCTCACTTTGGGAACACAAAGCCATGTATTTTTCCCGTTGAGGAAGCATGACCTCAGTCTGTGTTTAATCAATTACTTACATTGCTGCTTTGATTGAACGTGTTTGCTACACACCGAATGCCACCCATTTCTCCTTCAATGCTGCTGATCTGAAGGGCATTCCCATGGCTTTCCGGCAGTGCCTGTGCTGCTGGTGAACTGCATCCGTGTCTCAGTGCTGCTGACAAGACCAGCTCGCTGTCAGTGATGAATGTTCCTCCCTTGAAGCAGGGGACAGGCTAGATGACATCTCAAGGTCCTTTTCGGGGTCTGGGGGAGGTTTTGATGGATGTATGGCAAGCAGTATTTTAGCTAAATTTTATTTTTTCTTTAGACAAGTGGCTAACTATGGAAAATCTGTATAATCAGTGTCACTTTGTTTTGTTTTTCTTTTTTATACTCTCTGCCTTAGATAGTTTGTTTTGAGGAGGTTTTAAATCCTGACTCAAAAATCGTCTAGATGCAATTGTATCTCATCCCATTAAAATCACTGTGACTATCCACATACATACAATTAATCAGATGATTTAATAGCTTCCTGAACAAGGCTCCAAATACTTATTAGGTCTAAACATTTCCTGAGAACCCACACCCACAAACATTTATGTGCATTCTTAAAAATAAACATTGACGTCCATGCACAAGTAAATGGCATAAACGTTCATATGCACGTATCTAAATGTGCAAACCTGCAGAATTAGAGCCTGTCATAAAGACCTCCTCCACGCAGATCTGAGCCATGTGCATGCTGATCGATTCGTGCAGATGAACCCGCACCATCAAACTATTCCCTGCACTTTCTAGCTGAAACAATTTTCAAGTGCAACTTCTATGGACATCTCCATGTTTTGCAGTCAGTATTAAAACACAGCCAAGCCCCAGGAGGGGGACAGATTCTATGGGAGTAAGTACACGTGCACCAAACAAATCACCCCCTGCATGGGATTCATTCCTGAGCTCTGCATACTTTGTAATTTGTTTTATTAATACTGTAAACTGTCACATGGCTTTAAATTTTCAGTCCAAATCTGCTTTTAAAGAATGTATATGAAAGCCTTAGGGTGAGCCTCTCTTGCGGATGATCGCATGCAAACTTTGCTTGAATCACCAAGGGCTATGCACATGTAGCTTGAAAGGCAGATTTGGGACCTATAACTTTAATTCATCCACCAAATGGAGCTCCAGAATCCATTAAGGAAAAATAACTAGTAACCATCTGTCTTTATTCATCAGGCTGAAAGCAGTCAATCAACCCTAGTAGACATTTTTACTTTCTTCCATCTCTCTCAACAGCTTTGAACACAGATGCAGCCTTTCCATAATTAAGCTGAGCACAGCATTTCCTAGACAGATTAATTCTGGAGAGCTTGTCAAAAATGTCAGATGGCATACAGGTCCTGCATCTTGTCCCCAGAACATAGATATAGAAGATTCTGAATACTATTATTACAATTAACAGCAATCTATAACCCACGTCATTATCCTATCTCAATGACCACGGTGTTAGGAGAACCTGTTCTCCGTGATACGTCAGTTTGTTTTTTCCATTTGCTGCAACTCAGGACATCACCTCTACAGCGAACAAATGTCTCTGGGAAGGGAACTGAAATGCAGGATGCACACAGTGAGCAGAAGGCAGCAGCTTGCTGCTGAGCTGAGTTGTACTGCCGAACGGCAATAACCTCAGCAAAGTCACGGGCAGTTCTTGGAACATGCACAACCTGAGGGTGTTCCCAGCTACAGGATTTATATTCAAACAAGCTGGAATATAATTAGATAGTGCACACCTAACAGCTCTTCCAGATGTGTTTTTAGGGAAGTTTTCAGTCGTACGAGATGGTTTCCATTAAGTTCACAGTGATATGCACAGATATCGAAGGCAGCTTTTATATCTCGATTACTATTAATAATGAGCTCATACATGTTTTCAATTTTCTTTTTTTCTGAGTTATAACATTTTAAAGCAGAGAGTATCTCCAATTCTCAAGGATTTTATGTTACTTGTTAAATATTCTGTTTTTTCAATTTAACTTTATGATCCAATTTATAGACTGAAACCAGGATTTGCAAGTACCAGCCTATGAGCAATTTTTGCTTCCCTTAAACAGGGTTTTTATTTTATTTTTAAATAAAGCAAAAACTCGGGTCAAATCTATCTTGGTGCTGTTGAATTAGAATTCCAGTATCATGCAAAAGTGTAAAAGTTCTTGCCCTTTTATCCGGTGACAAAGAACTGATGATTACTACTGCTTTTGATTAAACGATTAAGTAAGTTGTACAAAATAAGGAGAGACTGTTCCAGAAGATGACTCTAGAAAAGAGAGAGGCATTGTGCTTTCAAAGTGGTCATGACAATGAGACCACAGGAAGGACTGACAGAAACTGGCAGATACTGGCCGAACTTTGGGATCCAAATTGTGCACGTGGAATCTGCTTGTGTATTTAGGAACATAATTTCGCTTCCATGTGTTTCATGGCTTATGTGTCATCTATCAGTCATTCATCCCCACAGATCTATTCCAACTGGCAAATGGAGATGAGGCACCCAAACGTACATGGAAAAGTGGGCAAGTATTAGATAACCTTAATACCATCTCTGGCAGGAATCTAAACATCATAAACGTGAGGCTCTTCTTTGGTTCTGAAGACAACACCCAAACCCTTATGGGAAAGGCAGAAGCAGCACAATTCCTTTGCAAACACAACACAAGGAGAGTTTGGCTGCACAGTGCACTCTTATTAACACAAACTCTGAGTCATTTCAGCAATTAAGGAAGGCATTTTCTCCATAAGCGGATAACACATGATGGAAGGTGGGATGATTCTGCCTGATAAGTTGTCACATGTGTTACTTACATGTGATTAATCACATGACAGGACAAAGCAGCCTGAGAAACACAAAGAGTGAAGTCCGTTTGGCTTTTCTATTAATGAAATGGGCACTCAATGGACTCTTGCTGGCCAGTCAAACTGCTTTCCCAGGATTTCCCAGAATATTTTTAAAAGGCAATGTCAGTGATAGACCTGGGGAACGATTCTTACTAGATAACGCCTTCTCTTAGAAAGTGCTAAAATGACAACTGCTGAAACAGACATTCTTATGATACTAATGATTGAGAGCTGTTAAAGCTGAAAATGTAAACTGATTAACCAATTTTGCTCTATGTATGTCATTTTATTCAGCTAGTGGATGACTCCTTGGCAGCACGATTTGAGTGTGTGCATGTGTAACTTCTAGATTGCATATTAGGCATGCAAAATTTGCATTATACAAGATTCAGTTACTAGGACATGTTGTTTTTCTAAGTCATTCAGTAGAACATTTCAATTTTTACAGCTTGTCCACAACATGTTTGATCCTTATACAAACATACCTGCAGCAAGCAATGAATTAAGCTATTGTATATTTTGGAATTAATCCAGGACAACTGGCAAGAATCACGTTTCAACTGGCTGAATACTCCTTAAAAGATAAAGAGTAAATACTATAAATGCAAAGCTTGGTCAGAATTCCTTTACTGCAAAAACTGAACAAAAAATCCTGTATTTGGGAACCCAAGTTATTCAGATTTTCCTTCTCTCACAAATGCAGAGAAGCCAAAATTTGTTTTAACCAGATGCTGCACCTACACTTCTGTTAATTATGAAAATTCACAGCAAGAATACCTTGCAGTCAGTTTCATTATTTCCACTCTTGCACGCTCCCAATGGAATAGCTCCCACTTTGAACATATCCTTCATGTTACTGTTCCAGGACAAAACATGTCCAAAAAAGACTTCTGCACAGAAGATAAATGCATTTTACAACTAGCTCATCTTTGTAACTTTTGTAAGTTTACCCCACCATAGAGATAGGGGATTAATCTTGCTTTGCCAAAGTATCTGTCTACACCCTTCAGCATTTTGGGTTCTGAACAAATCCATTTCAAAGGAAAACTCAGTTTGATGCCAGAACCACCTGGTTTGAAATGGTTCAGAATAAAGTCATACATCAGGCCATGATAAAATATTTACAAATTCTGAACTCTACAATCATTAATTCCACAGAACAGATAAAAAAAAACCTCACAAAAAGTTAAGAAAACAGTGTTACTCTAACTACAAAGATGCCATTAAGTAACCCTCAGAGAGGTTATCTCATTTAAACATGGTTGAAACAAGAAAGAGATTGCATCCCTTTTTGAAGCTGTTTTACTTTCCTTCACTTACATGTTCAAATTCTTGCTTAATCCTTCCTCTGCAAAATTAGGTCATTTTTGCAACGCTTTCAAGGTAATTACAGAACTAAAATGGGCAGAATCATTTTTAAGCCAGTGCCTGCTCTGCTGTCTTGATGTTGCAAGAGCCAGACAAGTGGAAGACCACTGCCTAGACCTTGAATACAGTCTCATGAAAATGAAAGCACCATAGAATCATAGAATCATTAAGGTTGTAAAAGAGCACTAAGATCACCTTGTCCAACCATCAACCCATCACTACCATGCTCACTAACCATGTCCCTCAGTGTGACATCTACTCTTTTCTTGAAAACCTCCAGGGACCTACCAGAAGTAGGTTTGAAGACGGATAACATTTCCTCAGCAAATGTTTCCTTTTCTCCTTAGCTTCCACTGAGAATCATAGAATCATAGAGTGCCACAGAAATGCTATGAGCTTATGCTTGGGAGTTCTTGCTGACACATCTCTTCTCACTCTCAGCACCAGTACCTGCAGAAAATTAGCACAGTACAAGAAACAGACTAAAGAACACATTTGCCTACAGTTTGTTCTACATATGGTATAGCACGATTATCTTGTGAAGCCAGAACATCCTTTAGATCCCTCCAGATGATCAAAGTGGTATCTCCAACCATCAGCTGGAGGTTCAGTGCCAATGATTCATAGCTGGCTGACATCATCTCGGTGTTGCTGGCTACGTGGTAAGATTTCTGCAAACCTATGGACAGTGAAATTAAATTATAAATTACTACACCAGGGAAGCCATATCAGCGTGGTAAATCAGGGCAGCTGGATGCACTTGAATCACGCTTGAAAACAAATCAGACAATTACTGAAACATAAGTGTATAATTCTGTTCCAAAGGAGTTGGCTATTTAACTTATGAGAAGTCTTGCTATAAGTGACTGAATTAAAGACATTCAGAACTGCATTCCAGAACCTGTCCTCCTCACTTTGAGAGTAAAAAACATCTGTGAAAATCTCTTCAAGAACACTTTGCTTGTCTTTTCATCAGATGTTTCTCAGTGTACTCACCTCTAAAGCATGTAACTTTTCAGGTAGGAAGGTGCTCAACACTTTAGCCCTTAGAGTCTCTGTGTTTACTCTGCATTACTGAAATCATTCACGAAGTAAAGCTACAAGACTGGCTAAAGCTTGGCTTTTTAACTACAACACTGAATGACAACTTTTAAAAAAAAAAAAGGTCCAGGCTTGAAGGAGCTTCAGATCAATATCTCTGGAGCAACCACTTGCTTCAGATACCTAGACTGAAATGCTTAGGAGCAGCTGTTAAGAGTCCCTCGAGACTCTGCTCATCTCCATGGAGGCTATGAAGATTAACAACCACTCATTCTGAAAACTGGGAGATATATGAGGACTGCAGAGTACACAGACATATGAAGAGAGCATAAACAGTTATTTTGTTGAAGAAGAAGTAAAGGAGATCACAGGTTATTCTCAGTCCCGAACTTGAAACATTTGCTCATCCTACAATACATAAACTTCCTTTCTTGTCTTCCTTTTAGGATAAAAAATGAAGTTTTATTTCTGAAAATATGATAATCTACATCTTATGAAGTACCTGATGAGGTAACATAATAAAAGAAGAATGAACTATCTCCTTACTCATTCTTTCTACCCTACATGGTTCACTACAGCTGCTTATTTAGCTCCAAGTAGTTCATGATTTAAGGAGTTTTATAGTCCATTTCAGTTTCATTTCAGCTCAGGTTGTGGCAGATAACACCTATTTACACTGCAAATGGTTCTATTGTGACATATCTTGCCCCAGCCTGCAATCGCACGTATCAGTACAAACTCCTCAAACAACAGCAACATAGTTTGATCCTCTGAGCACTGCGATATATGCAAAGCATGCTACTGCATGGCACAGGCTGTGAAACGTCTGGTTCTTTAAAGTGAAAATCGGTTGTGGAGACGTGTTCCATTATATTGAAAATATTTATTTATTTATTTATTTGATGGTAATACCCAATTCAGGATAGATTCACAAAGTCTGTAAAATCTTAGGGAAAACAGGGTCTCATAAGAAGTTAAAGAGATAACACGAACAAGTGGACTGTGCAAAATGTGACCTGAGAGTTTCCAGTTGTAGTCAAATCTGTCATTCTGAAATAAGGAATGACTGTTTCCTACCATGTTTTGATGACAAAAAAGAAAGACTATTCATTACAATGAAGGATGGAACTGAGAGTGGTTTAAGAGCAGAAGTTTTGTTTTAACTACAGCTTTCTTATATTCATAATATTTACACTAATTATGAGATAAACTGACACAATTCTTTCACTGTAGAAAACCAGGCAGAAAGTAAGAAAAAGCAGAAGGCAGACAAAGAGGTCTGAGTCCTGCAAACTGCCCTGCTTGGATGTATCGCAAAGTCCAGAGGATGAAACTACATACTAACGTTAGCCCATTGAAATGCAAGGATTTAGCAACATAAGATGGAGTGCAAGGTCGGAAACACAGTTCAGGAAGTACAAATCTCTTTGATCTACCAGAAGAAAGTGGCTAACGTGGAGTTTCCATCCTTGGATATATTGGATACCAACACAGTCCTCAGTAACCTGCTCTGTCTGACCCTGCTTTGTGCTTGGGGTTGGACTGAACAATCTCCAGCATTTCTACCCTTGCATCTCCAGTATTCCTCATCCCTGGAGACACTCAAGGTCAGGCTGGACCAAGCTCAGAGCACCCTGATTGAGCTGTAGATGTCCCTGTTCATGGCACGGAGTTGGACTAAATGTCTTTTAAAGGTCTCTTCTAACTCAAACGTTTCTATGATTCTACAACTTCCTACCAACCTCAAATATTCTGCAGTTCTGCAATATTCCATTGAAACACAATCTGTTTGCTCAGAGAACGGACATCGACTGGCATGACGGTGTATGCTCTGCTCATGTGCAGCATATGTTCTATGCCAGAGATTGCCATTTAAGAGCCATAGAGGTTCACTTGCAAGAAATAATTGCTAAAAATACATATATATATATTTAGTGCTCAGATAGCTTTTCTTAGAATCTGCTTCGTTTTCATTCTTGCCAGACATCAATCAAAATAAAACATGGCGTATTTTGTCTACTTCTCTCAAGGTTTTACAAAATGGAATCTCACATTTTAAGTAGTTTTGACAGATAATTCACTTTTTGTGTTTCCTGACACTCCCCAGGTGACTCACACTCCTCTGAAAGAAAAAGGGAAAATAACACAAAACAGACTTAGAGAGCATAATTCTCTGCTGTCTTCCTATTATTGCTCACGCAGGATGGCTGGTGCTCAAATCAGGAGCAACTCTGTTGAAGTCACTCACCATGATGTATTGCTTCCCCACTAGGAAAAACTTTTCAGCCTCCATGAGATTAACTCTTTCTTTAATGTGTTGTGCAACACAGATGGAGGGACACTAGAGCCATCACACAAAATAGCTATTGGTAATTATTCTTCGGGAGGAGGCTCAGGGCAGAACTTATCACTTCCTACAACTTCCCTAAAGGAGGTTGTGGAGAGGTGGGGGTCAGCCTCTTCTCCTGGGTTATAGCAATAGGATGAGAGGGAATGGCCTTTACTTGCACCAGGGGAGGCTCAGGTTGGGTATTAGGAAACATTTCTTCTCAGAAAGAGCGGTGATGCACTGGCACAGGCTGCACAGGGAGGTGGGGTAATCACCATCACTGGAGGTGTCCCAGAACCGTGGGGATGTGGCACTGAGGCATGTGGTCAGTGGGCAGTTGGGGGTGGGTTGGGCTGGACTTGGTGATCCTAGGGGACTTTTCCAACCTTATTCAGTGATTCTGTGATTTAGCTTTTGTGAAGCTTTGACACCGAGGGAAAAGGTCAGGCTTCAATGACAACTGGAGACTCCTCGTTTTTAAAGCACACTCACAGCAAAAAACAAGTTCTAACCGAGTCCTGCTGCAGAGGGAAAGGGGGAAGCAGCCCCTTCTGGGCACACAACCTGACACAGCCCAGCAACTCCACATCGCTGGTGTTCACTGAGACAACACTCACCATCCCCCGACCCGCCTCTGGCCCACCCCGCCTGCACCCCTGTGCCCGCCCCACCGCCGCCATCTTGCGGCTCCGCACCCCTCCTCCGTCCGTGGGCAACTCCATTCCCCGTGAAGCCCCGCGGCAGGGCGGTGCTCCGGGAAGGCGGGGCAGTGACTGCGAAGCAGCGAGCAGGTGCGGGCCGGGGTGGCCGGCTGCGGGGTCTGGGCTGTGCGGGGCAGTGCCCGCCCGAGGGCTGCACCACGCGGGGAGCCGGGTTCTACGTGCGCTCCTCGCGGGTCGGTTCTGACGGGGCCCAGGCAGCGCGGCCTCGGAGCCGGCTTTCCCCAGCTGTAATAGCTGGACGTGAGCGATATTAGAACTCAGATCGGTGCTAACGTGCGTTCTTACTGCGTCTTCTATAGGTCAGTCTTCTGAAAAAGCACCGAAGCAAAGAGGATGGAAGCAGGAAGCAGTGCCAAGGAAACAGTCCTGATTACGGGAGGAGGTGGCTATTTTGGCTTCCGGTTAGTGCACTAAATAGCTCTTACACACAGATAAATGGAGCAGAGAGCTGGCGGAGGGGCAGCGGACTGTGTCTGTACAAGAGAGATCTGCTTCACCCCATCCTCTGCCCGTTGGTCTTGAGGCTGGGTTTCAACAATCACATTGCTGTGTTCCTGAATGCTTTCAGCAAATATGTTATTCTGTTTCCAGGTGTCTGCAAGACAGCTCATCCATGACCTTTAACAGGTCTGGTCAGCTTTGTAATGGGAATTTAAGTTATCATACTCAAGCTACTGAAGATACCTAGGGGACAAAAGGAGAGAAGGAGAGCGTTCCTGTGAAAAGCGGGTGAAAACACCCACTGTTTTGTTCTGAGCTTTCCCTAATGGCAGTTTACCCACTGTGTTTTGCTTTCCTCAAAGCAAAGATGGAGCCTGAGGAAATGACTCCGTACCTTAAGCTGGGCAGTTGACTCATCTCCATAGTAGATGGCTGAATAGAGTCAAATTAGGAAATATATATATATAGTGAAATGGTTAATAGGCTTCTCTTACCTTCAATGAAGTGTTTTATGCATTCCATCTTATGTATATAACATACATTTTCTGTCCTGTTTTAGTTTAGGTTGTACCATATACAAAAAGGGAGTTGATGTGATTCTCTTTGATGTCATGAAGCCACTTCAACCTGTGCCAGAAGGGATAAAGTTTATGCAAGGGAACGTCTGTTGTCTGGCTGAAGTGGAAGAGGCTCTTAAAGATGTAATCTGCGTATTCCATATCGCTTCCTATGGAATGTCTGGCAGGGAGCAGCTGAACCGAAAACTTATAGAAGATGTTAACGTGAAAGGAACAGAAAATGTCATCCAAGCCTGCAAGAGCACAGGAGTGTCAAGTCTGGTTTATACAAGTACATATAATGTGATATTTGGAGGCCAGATTATAGAAAATGGGGATGAATCTCTGCCTTATCTACCTCTTCACCTCCATCCAGATCACTACTCCAGGACAAAATCTTTAGCTGAAATGAAGGTGCTGGAGGCAAATGGTACTGAGCTTGGAAATGGGAAAGGTGTACTGAGGACTTGTGCTCTCCGACCAGCAGGCATCTATGGGCCAGGAGAGCAAAGACATCTTCCAAGAATAGTTAGTTACATTGAGAGGGGACTGTTTAAATTTGTATACGGAGATCCTCTTAGTTTAGTAGAATTTGTACATGTTGATAATCTTGTTCAGGCTCACATTCTTGCTTTCGAGGCCCTCAAAGCCAACAGAAAGCACATAGCTGCAGGCCAGGCCTACTTTATTTCAGATGGCAGGCCAGTAAACAACTTTGAGTTTTTCCGACCACTAGTGGAAGGTTTGGGTTACAAGTTCCCAACCTGCCGCCTTCCTCTCTCACTTGTCTATTTTTTTGCATTTCTTACTGAAGTAGTCCATTTTCTTGTAGGCCATGTTTATAATTTTCAGCCTCTCCTCACTCGCACAGAAGTTTATAAAACTGGTGTCACACATTATTTTAGCATGGAGAAGGCCAGGAAAGAGCTGGGGTACGAGCCTCAGAAATACAGCCTGAATGAAGTGGTCGAGTGGTTTAGATCTCAGGGCTGTGGACCAAAGCCAAGGAAGTATACCATTACACATCTCCTTAGGGTTGGAGGAGTGCTCTTGCTGTTTATTGTTCTGCTGGTCTCATGGTTTCCATCTGCAATTACATTTTCACCCTGAACGATGAAAAACTGAGTACGGAGGAAAGAATTTAGTTATGTTGTGTACTCTTTGTTTTCACACCAAATAAAAAATATATATACATTTGTGCTTCTTGGGTAAATATCTTTAACAGTTCTATCCCCAAAGAATGGAACGGTTGGGTAAAAAGGTTTAATTTTTATAATGTAATTCCTCTTCAAAGTAAAATTGGTCAGATTACTAACAAGATGAAGTTGTACTACTGCAAGCAGCATGTTATTTTCTGGTATAATGGTACACTTAGACTGACCTTTTCTCCCTGATAGGATTATACTCTTGGTCTCCACCTTTTATTCCTAAGAAGTTTGTGCTATATGATCCAGAGGGGAAGAAACTGACTCTTTGATCACATTCCAAAACCAAGATCTGCTTTCCATCTTGAATGTATATAGGCCTAACCAAGAATTTGGCTTAGTTGCTAGATTAGCTGTTAGACAATAAATTATTATTCTTTCTTAAATGAATACATTGTGGTGTACTTTTCTGAATAAACTCTGTGTTATATCTAATGACACTTCTGGAAAATGCACAATTGTGAACTTAAGGTATAGCAAAGTGCTTGAAGCAGCACAGATTTGTAGATTGTCTAACTAAAATATTCCTGTTGAAGATGAATGAGTTAGCTAAAGTGCATTATGAAACAGCTGTGATTTTTCCCAGCATTACTGAATGGTTAAACAAACAATCTTGTCTAAAGGACACTTGTTAAGTGATTACACTCATGTTCCATTCCTTATAAAATCTTTTTAGCCTCTGATAACATTCCTTTAGTGCCTGATTTCATTAGAACTTCAACTTTATATAGCAGGATGGTAAACCAAAAGAAACTAAACAAAATAGTTGAGGGAAAGCTCAAGGCAGCACTCACTTTTATTTTCCCCCCCCATAAGGAGGAATAAATGGAGGCAATGTTTGCATCCTAGGAGTGTTGAACTCCTTTGTCAAGAGCTACTGTGCTTCCAACAGATAACATATCACTGTTCTACCATACTGACTGTAGAGGGTCACGTACCACAAGCCATTAATACGCATCATCATAGTTTGCAGGAAGATTAATCTTTCATTTTAATAAAAGATGGGGAAAAAAAAAAGTGACCTCACAAAAGCACTTGGGCCTGCTGTTCTCCTAGAGGGCCATGCTCTTCAGGTGAAAACCACTGGTTACTTCCTCCTCACACTGCTCTGGTTCCGACACAATGTTAGCAAAAGTAGACAAAGAGATTTTAATGCTGACAGAAGCAACAGAAAAAAGACAATGGACAAGAAATTGCAGGCGCCTGTTAGCTAGAACCATAACATTGGTATTTCACACTAAGCCTTGTAAAAAGCAGATCTTTTTAAGATGTGGAACAACACTCCTGTGCCTAGAGGATTTTTTTTCTATTTGCAATACTTTTTTTGCAAAAAAAAACCCAAACAGCTACTACCATGCATACTTATCTTGATGGTGGGCTTGATGAAAAAAAATTATGAAAGTGTCCCAAAGTAAAGTGTAAACACATGCTGTTAGTGCTGGCTGAGGTTAAAGTCTTGGGTAACTGATTATATACAAAGAAAACTCAGGATGGGTGGCAAAGACACAAATACCAAAACTGAAGCAGCTTAACCTCCCGCAGAAGCTGAGCACAACATGTGAAGCTCTTCATCTGTCTGGAGCCAAGGACAGAACTGTTCACTGATAACACAGCAAGAGGTCCTATTTTGCCCTAACGGCCCATGACTTATGCTTGAGCACAAGGTACTAATCAGCTCTAGTTGAGAGAAACAGGCAGGCACTTGGCAATGCCTACCCCAAATCAAACAGCAGTGTATTTGGCTCCATCTAGTAAACAAAGCAAGAGTCATGTTTACTCTTCAAGTAAACTACAGAAGAGGTGAAAGATATTTTCCCTTTTTTATGTTCCAAAACGAAAAGAAGAAATGTATGGTTTAAGGAGTTACTTTAAAATTACTCAGACTTATGAAAATTACTTGAGAATTATTTTTCTGTTATTACTGCTTTTATATGAGCGGCTGAGTAAATTAAGGTAATTCAACTGTTTTGTCTGTTTCAGAACTTTATCTATTATTGGTTTTCCAGAAAGTGAATTACCAGAAATACACCTAAAAACCTCAAAAAGCAGAAATGAAAACTTGCTAGTCCTCAGAATTATTTAACAATTGGTAAAAAGAATGGTGCTGGTGTTTTTAAAAATCTCTTGGCAGCTGCTTGATCTTGCATATGCAGCATATCAGCATAAAGCTAATGTCTGCCAGATGTACATGTGCAACTTATGATGTGTGTGTATATGTGTTTTATAAGTTTAAATGTCCATCATCCTTAAGTAGAATGTTTTTTTATAGCTTCACCTCCTCGGAGACTCAACCAAATTTTTCTTTCATTTCTATCGCTAATTTCCACGTACTTTCAGCAATATAGTGATACCTCAGCAGCATCGATGCTTCAAGTACTTCCGCAATGTAGATACCTCATATTGATTCCAGCTCAACATACATACATTTTTTATTAGAAGACTGAGAAAAACTTGATTCCCAAGAATCTCAACAAAACAAAAAATCACAATGTAAAGACACCATGCCTTCACCCAGCAACACTCATGTCCATCTGATTAAGACAACCTCGTTAGCAGAGTGTTAATACAATCTTACCATGAACTATGACTCCAAATTACTACAAATTTCAGCTCACCCTTCTTCAGACTTTATTGAGTTGATGCAAATCTGATGCTCACTACAGCTGAAGTTAGTATCTACCTGTTACTGGAAAAGGTCAGTTAGGAGTTGCATGTTAAATATGATCTTTGGCCTTTTCCTTCTGCAGTGCTCGTTTGTATCCAGATGAAGTGCAACAATAATGACTTTATGAAAACAATCATTAAGTCAGTTCATCTTAAAAAATACAGAAATGCCCTTCCTCCAACCTCTAGCACAACACACCGTAACATTCCAGCACACCGCTGTTCAGTAAGAACTCATGCATACTGCCTGGCCATTTTAAGTCACGAAATTCAATAAACGATGCTTAAACGAAGAAGCTTCTGGCATCACTTACATCACTGCTATCAAAACATATTTATTAAAATAAGTTATTTTAAGAATTTAAAATAGTTTCCGTAAGAATATGACAATTCAACAGATAACATACTCATAAATGATTTTCCTCCTAGATTATAAAATTAGCACGCACATTCAAACCTAGTTTCATATTAAAACTGCTGCAACTGTGAAGAAGTTGCTTGAGTCCACCTTGACAAAGAATTGAAAGGTGGGGCTTCTGAGTTAAAACAATGCAAGATATAAGAAAACAGTACATAGCCTTGCCCAGCACTCACAAGTCAACCAACCAGCCAAAGCAGTATTTTCCTTCTGAATATAACATGTTTATACTCAGAGAAAAAAAGACTTTCCGTAAAATGAAATGGATTTTCATAAATACCGAGGAGTAACTCTTACAACTTTTAACATGATGTCTGCACGGAGAATATACACACAACTTTCTGAAGAACTGTAAGATGTGCTAATTCTTAAACATTTGCACAGCAGCAGCACACAGAGCTCCTATGTTCATCATACAATGGCTGTTCTGTGTCAGGTATAAACATAAGGAAAGTAGTCAAGCCAAATAATCCGTGCGGGCAATTTGGCTTTGTCTGCTCTGGAACTGTGATAGAAATAGTAAAATTAAACCACAACAGCCTGGAGGTCTAGGATTTGGTCTCCCTGAGCATTAGCATCTTGTGGGCCCCTATTTTTTTCCATCAGTACAAGCCCAGCTGTTATTCAGCTGCCTAAAAATCCTGTTCCATCTGTAGCAACAGCTTCAGGACCTTCCAGACAGGGCTTTGGGCCACCTCATCTGATCAACACTGACAACACAGCGTTCTCAAAGCATTAAATGCGACACACACTGGCTGCTGAATGAAATATATAGCACAGGGACTGATCGTATGACACACTAAAATATGTCCTGGCAAACACTACAAAATGCATGTGCACCAAAGGTCCTCACCATCCAGGCACAGCAACTGGATCAGCCCATCATACATGGATACTGGAGATAAGGCCAGCTTTGTACAGTAGCCTAAGTTATTGCTGTACCTCTAAAATCCACAGCTGATGCAAATTTTCTTCTTCTTTTTTTTTGGCATCCATCTAATCCTTGAACGGACCAAGCAGAACTGGTGACTGAAGGGATTTCAGGCAGGAAGAAGAAAAGCCTAGAACTACCTTTAACTTTGTCCTCTTCTCTTTTTCAGATGGTTGATTGGTATTTAATTTCTTCATTAAAAATATCTAAAGAAGTCACCCCATTGTGGGATGCTATTATAGCATTTCCATCTCAAGATAAGTGAGACACGACTCTTTTCATAGTAACTAAAACCTCAGTGGACTTCCTCAAACCATCATCTGTGAATAAACAACGGCATGAATTAAGTGCATCTTGAAACAACAGAACAGCATGGGGAGCAAGAGAAACCAAAAATGGCTAAGGCATCTTCATCAGGCAAGGAATCCCAAATGCATGCAAGTTTTCTGTGATCAGAAGTACAGCATGACGTATACAACATTTCATGATTCAGACAGTCATTTAGACATAGCTTAGCTCCTGTGCACACCTGTGAAAGAAATTCATTTATACAGATAGCAAAACTCCGCCCATATAGAGAGAAAGCAACTAGGAATTTGAGAGTAGTAACATAGTGCTAGCACAAAGAACCATATGCCATCCAAGGACTCTCGTTCCACTCTTGCAGTAAAGCAGGCTTGCTAATCTATTGAGTTTTCACCTCTGTAGCTCAATGTTCTTCCCTTGATTAAAGACGTAAGACTAATATACCTCCATATTTGCGCATACTATCATTCTTGGACTAGACGTATTTTGGTAAAACAGTCTACATTTACAGAACACTATCATCCGATGCTATCATCTAAGTAGGACTGCAAGATTAAAAATGGACAGTTCATTAAAAAAATCATTTCTAAGCACATTAGCAGCTGAAAGGATTTGCAAAATGATGCTATATCAAAGTAAGTGCTTTTCAGAGTTGAAATGCCTTTCTGAAAAAAAAACAGCAAAAAAAAACCACCACAGATATTTCCTACCACATATTTACATTAAAACCTTCCCCTCCGATACCTTAATTTAGGAACAGAAGTTCAGAGGGGCACAAGTTCACACACTTCTCAAACCTTTCACAAGGAAACAACTACTGTCAAAGAGGTTATTTGGTTTCAACACAAGTAACATTATATGCTACTCAAAAAGGGCACAGAGAACATCTAACAAGAGACAATACAGTATGAGCTATTAGCTGCCCAAAATTCTTTATACAGTATCAGAAGTATAGTCCATGGCCTAAGGTAAGGTAATATACATTTAAAAAAAATGTTGGTGCAAAAGTGCTTTTACAGCATTTAATAAATTAAAAACTCACTACCAGTTAATCTTAAGGAGCCAGGCTGTTAAAGTGGTGCGATTCCATGCATGCAAATTGTTGTGAATATCTTATCTATAGCCTGGGTACACAAATACAACAGACAATTTAAAGTTGTACTTCAGGTATTGATAAGCAGTGAAGTCTATGCAACTACCCACCCTCAGATTCTTTACCATACAGAGATTCTGGCCCGCACAGAGGTATAGGCAAGACTTTGTACAGAATATAAATTATTAGCAATTAAACAGTTTTTCTTATAACAAGAAATTATTAAGAAAACCCATCTTCCCTCCTCTTCCTCCTCTTCTATCCGTTCAGCATGATGAGATCTTCACATAATAGAATGACCAGGATAAATTAATATCTCCACCTGAACTGCTCCATAAAGCATGCATCAAAGAATGATTGCTTTAAGAGTAGAATTTGCTGTTACTGACTTTCTTCTCCTTTAATCTTTAGGGAAAAGAAGAAAAAAAAAAGAAGTTAAGTCTCCTAGATAGTTCTCAGAGGGAAATGGTTTACTATGTTCATTTTACTTAGACATAAATGGTGAGTAATGTATCAGCAACAAGGATTGTAATTTTTTTCCTGCAATAAATGGGAATAAACCAGTGATTCATACAACTGTTCAACACACACACACACACAAAAAAAAAAAGGTAAAAAAAAGTATTTAAAGAAAAGCCTTCCTTCCATCTCATCTCAGAAAGGCACAAAGATCTACTCAGTACTTCCACCTGGTAGAGGAAGCCTCTGTCTTCCTCATACCCTACCCAAAGGTGGCAGCAAATGAGACATAGCCTTCCCTCAGCTTTGGATAGCATGCTGACACTTAACAGTTCTGTGGTCTTAACACTGTATTTAATCTTTTGCAGTATGTGTCTCTGGAAGCGTGTTTTGTTCCCACATTTAATATGCTAAGGACACCAGCAGGGACATAACTTAAACAATGTAGGACAGAGGTGGTTTATTTATTTGGGTATATAGAATGTATTTCCAAGCTCTTCTCCTAGAAAGCAGGAGAAACATGAACTCACAGGATTACATGTTTCACTGCGATTACCGAAACCAGGAGCTCACTGAGCAGGCATTTCACTGAGTCTGCTGACCTCTAGTGGTTTGCAGCCCCACCTCACTTAAGAAACGCTCATCCTACTCTGACTACTCTTAGATGCTTGTTTTACTAAATCTGAGATTTTCTTAACATTAAGCCAGACTTCGATGGAGCTACCTTGGGAAGAAGAATGATTATCGACCCACCTCCGGTTACATGTTTCTTGACACATCTGTAGTTTGTGTTCATTCACGTTGAATTCTCTTAATATAGCATCTCTGTTCGGATTCCTTAAATTCATATGGGTGTCATAAAGGAATAGCTGGTTATTAAGCTCCTCCTGGCGCTTCCGAAGTTGCCGACATGAAGAATAAAGCTCTTCTTCATGTTCCTTCAAGAGAATATTGGAAATCAATGTAAAACTGGTAATCAGTGAATGTCAGACATACCCAAAATGATACAGAATCAACAGAGTCTGGGGGGCTGTTCTGTTTTCCTAAAATTATTCCATTCATTTTATATCATGTTTTCTAAAATTAGTTTTGTACGATGATTCTGCAAAGTTTATGAAAATAACCTAAGTAACTAAAAAAACTGGGGGAGGGAAATATACTCTCAGCTCCACTAAATGAACAACCATCCTCTCTAGGGGGTATCAGGGTCATTCCAGAAGGGGCCACGAAGTGTGCATATCTGCAAACATTTTGGAAAACGCTCTCCCATGACAAAGCATGTCAGTGTGTTGAGCAAAGCACAGCAAATGGTGTATTACTGTGGGACACCAGATTATATGTTTTAAAACACTTCTTAATTTTTTTGTTCTTGTTTTTGACACCTCCATCATTTTTGTGTATTAGGTGGCATTAATAATCTTGGTGCTTTCCTGTTGAAATCTAGACAAGTAGAAATACTGATGAGTATATAGGATCCCTAATAGCAGCAAGTGCCAGATGACCATGGAAGGACAGATCCTTTGTTTCTAAGGAGCTACAGCAATTTCATACTTGCAGAGGAACAGGCTAAGTATCTGATGAATGATTTACAGGGCCTGAGTTTCTGCTGTTGTGCGTGGCCCACAGTAGAATGTCTCAAAATTCTCCTCAAGAATAAATAATCATTATGATTCCTTTCATGGCTTCAAATTATTTTAATACTTCAAAACTTTGGATGCACAAGCTGTCTCCTTTCTAGCGTTACTTGCGGGAAATAGTATTGGCAGCAACAAAGTCTTAATTTTCACATCAGCAGCAAAACAAGATACATATCCTAAAAGAAATGACATGCGATCAATAAATGTAACAAATCTAAATATTTTCAGAGATGGCATACTAATAAGAATGCCTCTTTTAGGACTCCATCCAGATCCAGGAAAATTGACAGGCTTAGCAGCATACCCATGGAGTTTCACGGTTAAAGGAACAAGATCCTTTCCTGACCTTTCTTTTTCCTCCCATAACATATTCCTGCAGTTCCCTGGTGTGGGATGAAGCAACTAAAAGCTAAAGAGATGCACACACTTTCCAATGCAAGCGAATCAATTTTCAAGCAAATCAGACATGCTTCTAAATGTAATAACAACTTCAGTGTAACAGAACTTCTGCAATATCAACAAGACTGGTTAACTTGAACAAAAACTGCATGAGGCCCCACGTAACAATTCACATATATGCATGCTTACATTTGCAGTATTCTTGCTACTCTATTCCTAAGGAAATTTCACAGCCATTGTAATTCCCCTTTATAACTTTGTATTTCATCTCCAAGAGATTACAGATGGAGTCCTGTATATAAACAGGTCTGTTATTAAATTATACCATTTTGTGAAGGGTCATTACACAAATAAAGAAAAAAAGGGCAGAAGAACAGATGGATACAGCCCTGATCATTCCTGATGCTTCTTGAATGATCTGGCAGAACTTCCAGAAGTTGATTAACCATGGCAAACCTTGATTTGCTGCAGACTGCCAGACGAAAGGAAAGTTCTTTGCACGTTCTCCTGCTATTGCATTACCACCCAGAAACATCAGACTGCAAAAATACAGAGCTATGCTGCATCTTCCTTTGGCCTAACATACAGAAGGCGTTTCAGGAGTGTGAAATGTGCTACTGTCAAAGGACTTAGTGATGACAAACTGGGAGACACACCGCTGCTATGAACAACAGTAAGAGATACACTTGCCCCAGGCAAAGAACGCTCTGAATTTCTGAAGAGGAACGAACAATATATCTACGCATCATTCCCATGCTCAACATTAAGCAACAGTGAGTTGTTAGCAGTTTTCTCAAAGGCAACAAGCCAAAAAATATATACATATCTAAGTTTATCTGGTGTCCTGGATCAGACTCATGTTCATGGAAGGCAAACACTTCAAATGTTATCTTCAAAGACCAGGCATCTCTTTTCTTTAAACATACACTCTTGGTCTCAGCTCCTAGCCTTCTCCTTCTCTCCTAACTCTTTACTAATCTACATTACATTGTGTGTTTATTAGGCGGCTTTGCAAAAATCTTAACAAGAATGTTTGAAAAAGGCTGCCACTCCCCCATGAAGAATGTGACAGAGAATTCAGTAATTTCCATTTCAGCGTACGTAACTGTAGGGACAAATCCCTCCAGAGATGTAATGTCTTACTGTTAGCAGAACCTGGTGTTTTAATCAGGAAAACTAACATACACTAGTGTGAACTACACCATCAGCCTAAAGGGGTGTGAACAACTACAGATGAGTTGCACGGTTTTTTTTTCCCTCCTCTGAATATGAAGGGTACTGGAAAGCACCCAGAAATCCTCACTTCCCAGAAGCACCGTAAAATTTCACTACTTGTTCTCTATGCCATTGTATTTAATAAGATATAATAAATAGGTTCATATATAGTTACAATTGAATATTTAGTTATATATAGTTATATTAATAAATAAAACATAGAGAATATTATTGACATATAGAGAGAGTCTGAGAATAAGCCTGCTTTAAATTAACATACAAAGGAGGACCTCTGCAGCACCAACAAATGCACTTCACAGACCAAGCATTTGAACGTGTGGTTTCATGAGCAAAGGATGCATCATCATCATTTTTCCTTGAATGTGTAAAAATACTAACTAGTATTTCTATCGGTGAAAAGCCTGAATTTCAGAGGTGAAAGCCTGAATTTAGCTAGCTTTGCATGGCATCAGTCAGTTAACAGAGGAAACACAACAACCACGCTGGTACAGCAAAAAACAGTGGAGGTAATTAGGCTTTGTTTGTGCATTATTTATTTTAACAAGTGAGTAATCTGTCTCCTCGGTGGGAGAGTAGCTCAATTTGCATTACTGGTCTTCCCTAATACCTAAAGAAGAAAAATCACACGATACCACCTCAGACACTGAACAAAAAAACTATATCCTCATTTCCTGGTTTCCACAAAGAACTGCTAACACATGCTGTAAGTGCACAAAACAAACCAAAGGTTCTCACCAGAACTTGCTGCATTTCACAGTGAATCAGAAGTGAGGCTAGCTCTATGTCTTCACTATAACCATTCTTGAGAGGAACTGATCTAAAACCTGAAAGAAAAACAAAAACAAAGGAAATACAAAGAAGTACTAGAGTCAAGGCAAAGAGTTATCTGCAACCACAAAAATGGTGCAAGCCGTCCTGAGGTCTAAAAGATCCTTCACTGCTCAATATGCTTCACATAACCCTGTTGCTGAAACGAAGTCCATGGTAAAGATAGTTAAAGACACAGGGGTCACATTAGTAAGGAGATAGAAATAATATGAAAACACTGACCTTGTTGCTTTCATCTGAAAAACAGCACAAAGTAGGAGAGGAAGGAAGAACTTTATTGGAATCTCCCACTTAAAGAACAAAGAAACCTCTGGGTCTACCCGTACACAAGAACTATGTTCAGCTTTCACAGAGACATGGCACACTATGAGTAGCAGTTCTAACATTGTCTCTGTTGTGATTTTTTGCCACTACAAAGTTTTCTACCCTATCTAAATAAAATTGAAAATGAATAAATAAATACATTCAGAAGGCAAGATGAGGATTATTTTAAATACCTCCACACTACACACCTAACATTATAATAAACAGCAAATTAAAGGAATTCAGGTCAAATAAGCACTCCTCATTTGGAGTGTTACAGCTGCCACTGCAGAGAGCAAAATCATAGCACAATAATTTTTAACACCATTCTGACTTAGCCCCTTATCACACCTCCTATTCTTACCTGATTTGATTCCTTTGATGGGAAAAGTGGCATGTGCTAAGAAATTGGGGTCACTGAACATGTCCTCCTCATAAACAACAAAGCGCAAGAATGCGAGATTTGGATCATAAATTTCAAATTTCACTTGCTCCGGACAGGGTGCCCAAACTGGATTAAGGCCGTTGTCATCTGTAATGAAAAGGAAGCATTTACAGTATGAAGCAATAAATTCTCTTCATTTATATATGGGTATGTATCCCAGGCCATTTTCCGGGCATACAAAGGCCCAGAAATCCTATTTACCATCTGTCTCATGTTGTAACCTCACTGCAGACAGTTTGTATTTGTTTATTTGTGAGGGGAGATAGGAGGAAACTTGGCAGGGATGGAAATCCATGAAGAAAGGCTATTATTCGTCTTTAAATATACAAAACCTCCGTGGGCCCTAATTCATTGCTCATATTCATGAGCCTCATGTTCCATATCAGAGGAAAAGCATGTACAATGTACAGTGCTAACGTACGATGGCCCAGTTCATTTGTGGAACACCGAGTCACTTGGCACGTGCAATGCAGCTAGGAATTCTGCTGTCTAAGGTCTTAGTCACTCCTGACAAAAATTCAAAATCATAATCCTCTTCTCTGAAGTACTGAAGAGCCACAATGTACATTCTGCTCCTAATTTTGTATTTATCTTCCACTGCTGTCTAAGCTGTAGGTTTCAGTGGCTTAGATAATTAGATTCAAAGCCTCTTGTCTACCACAGGAACACTGCCACATCCAGATATATTAAATTGTGAAAAGACAGCCAGTCAGTTTATTAAAGATTGTTCTGTGTTATCTTCTTACATTCAAAATTTCAATAATCAATTTTTCTTTGACAGCTGCTTAGATATTGTCCCATTTCAGTTGCTTAAATGAAGTTCATGTACACACAAACACACTCCTTATCTAGAATGCACCAGGAGTAAGCTTTGATCAAAATGTTACTGCATTGCAGGTTAAACAACTCTACAGCCATATCTACCCAAGCTGTCTCTGACGGGATGCCAGTCTTAGAACCCAAACAGAAATAAACACAGTCTGGATTTCACAACGCTAACTCCCCATTTCAGCCAGAATTTTGGCAACTGGCTAACTCTGTAGGAGGCACTTTCAAGACAGCGACCTTAAAAAACATGCAGATTACACAAAGTATTGCACGGGCAAAAACATAACGCAACTGCAACTTTTTAATGAACTCACAGTTCATGTTTTGTCCCTGAAAAATCTGATATACATTCAAGTTGTGCAAATTAACTCAGGAAAGCAGGAGAGCAGGAATGTGTAACTCGTTAGTTACCAAATTCCTCCCCATATAGGTTGCTGCCCAATTACAGACATTGTAAATTCATTACTGTCACCTACTTTAAGTGCACTCGAAGTATAACCATGTTCCCACTACACGGAAAACCGCAGATACTCACTCACAACTGTTGTCTTGAATTTGTTGTTATCGTACTCAGCCCCACATATTTCTACCTCTACAAAGGGACACGCAATGCTTCTACCAGGCTTAGGGAGATGACGAGCACCTAACACCTTCAAAAGAAACTCTAAGTTATAACCACGTCCAGAGGAAAACTCACATGGAAGGTGGCCTACAGAACTAAAAGAGAATGTCACTAGAGAAAAAAAATAAACCCAGAAGAATATAGAAAAATACACACTCCCTCTCTTGAATGTGTTTACATGCGTTAAGCACACTATATACGTCACTAATAACAATACTCCCCATTGTTTGGGTGACCCAGTGATTTTCATTGCAAGATATGATGGCTGACATTCATTACACACAGTATGCAGTTCAAGATCAAGTTTGTAGCATTATCTTTACTCAGCCTTTATTACCTTAAAACATTCCTGCTTATTTCACAACCCCTGTTTACCTCTTCTCTAAACTGCAGTGAGAAGCAGTTAATGTCTCTCTGCCTTCTCAAAACGCATATTTTTAAAGGACGTCTCTCTTACTGAATAGCAACTGAGAACAGAAACAAGCTCAATTCACATTTGGCACTAGAGGCCAACATGGTATAATTTTCAAATGATACATCCCATTTCTCCATGAAAATGAGACTGACATTCTGATTAAGTCACAGCATACTAAATAATATGATGAATGGGGAAAAAATAATCAGCTTATTATTTTTTCTGTTCAGTTTCTCTCCTTCATTATAAACATCTTTCATCCCCATACTGGAAATTTCTGAACTAGTTAATCTGCTGCTAACCGATCTCCAATAGGACATTTCTACTAAGAAGTTAGTAGGTTGGAAATGCAAGTTAGTACATTCGGAATTGTTATTAGCAATTACATAAAATTATCCCAGGATTGTGTTCTTAGTTCTATAGCATGTGCTTCACTAGCATGACAAAGATATGTATTTCCTATCAGGAACCAGCGAAACTAGTTTTATTCTCAAACACTCCGACATTTAAAAACAGTATTCTGACAATCTGTCAGGTCTTGCTCTGAAATATAATAGCTTTATTTATAGCTTTATAGATATTTATGACTTGTAAAAAACATGATTTGCAAAAGAGATTTACCCTCACTGTCATGATCATCTGCAATTTCCTTTTCGATTCATTTGGCATTGGGTCATATTCTTCATTTCTCATGCTTTCTGGCTGCAGAACATAGCCAGTGCGTCCATTAAGTGAAAACAAGGCATGGTTCAATTGCATGTATTTATCTAGGGAGAGAGTTAAACAGTCATAACAGAAAGATCCCCACCTGAATAAAAGGAAGTACCAGACTAATGGCTCCTCTCTGCAGTTCTTCCTGGTTGCCACTTTCACGGAAAGAGTTGGAAAGCTAAGTTGGAAGACTCAGTTCCCTTCAGTAACTGAACTTGACAAGCCATTTTTCACCAATTTTAATCCCAATAAACCCATCTCCATTCACAATTAGTTTTCTGTGAGTGTGTCATAAGCCAGCTTCCCTTACTGGGAAGTTGTGTAGAGCTTTCCCAGTGGGTGAACAACTGTTCATCCAACTGAACTTTACTGCAAATACCTCTGCTTGCTTATCATGAAGAAATCAAAGTGGAATAAACCTTTCAGAGGTAACAAATGGCCTAGTCTGGCTCAAAGATAGGGAGACTGATTTTTGTGGACCTGCTCTAACAGAGGATTCACACATTCACAAATTCTCATTCATAAATTCTCAAACTTTTGTTCTTTTATCTCCCTTCTTACTGTGAATTATAAATAAATACATCAGTCACAGTGACTAGAATGGCAGAGGCTCCATTAATGGTGAAACAGAACATGGACTAAATCCTTTTTAAAGGGAATATTACCTGGAGTCTGAAAGTTAAGAGCCACCATCTGAGAGCCACAAAGCCAGAGGCGAAATGGGTCATAGTTTGATGAGTCAACCCTCTGTCCTTTAGGATAGACACGTGTCAATCCCTTCAGGTTGTATTTCAGCAACTCAACTGGCTTTTGCTTAACGATATTTTCTGCCTTGGTTTCCACAAAGGAACGAATTTCTTTGAAATCAGGATTTTCTACACAAGGGAAAGAGAAAAAAAGGACTGTTATTACAGGAAGAAAGAAGTTGACATTTATGCTGTATTTCTACTAACATTTTGCTTTACTTTGGTTTGCTTTGTCGTTTAATGAAATAATTGGTACTGTTTTAATGCAGACACAATAAATTGGTTGAACGTCAGGTCTGAAAGTTAAAATTGCCTGCCTGCCACATGCTTTGCAACAGGGCAGATTGTAGCCATGCTCTTATCTCATCATTGCTAATAATGCACTTCTGACCACTGCAGGACACATTTAAATGAGACATCTTTTCTTGGGTTTAAATGGGGAGAAGAAAGGGTCAGCCAGGGTTACCCAATGCCTCAAACAATTACTGTAATTATAATGTCTCAGCCACGGTGACAGCTTATTAAAAGCATTTGCAAAGAAACTTAAGGAAGAAGGGCATATTTGCTGGCTTCTCTGGAATATGAAGTACATGTTTCAGTGTCAGATTCTATACGCACACTTACATAGATCTCATTTATATTACGCACACTTACATAGTTCTCATTTATATTACGGAACTATATCTCATTCCTATAGCTTACATATAAGGCAAAGGCACTACGAAACCATATTGAGAGTTCTCACAAACAAATGTCAAGTGTTCAGCCAGATTTTTTAATCTCAAAAAAGCCACCTGACATATAACTAGTGAACTTCCCCATTAAAGTTATATTAAGACGATGTCTCTAATCAGTTAGGTAAGAAATCTGGGACAGTTTCAAGATCTCTCTTCTTTCTAAGCCTCCTTTCTAAAGGAAATTCACCAAACCCAAGAAGCTTCCAAGTCTTTACTGTGATTTTACTGACTACAAAAACATGGTGTGGGAAATGAGAACAATGAGAAACTATCCAGGCTTTCATCTCCTCATTTATGGTCCCTTGTTTCTTTGTCTCATACCATTAATTAGTTCCACCTTTGGTCCCACACTTAAACCTTAACAGTTTGAGATATGTGCTCAAAACAATTTTGATAAATCTGGGTCTTTTACCTGATACCTTATAGTATGAATAGCCTCCAGCTCCCCTACTGTACAATTCAAATTGTCACTGAAAATCCTCCATGGGTGAGGCACAATATTCTCTAGTAGAGAAAGAATAGATTCTATCTTCATTTCCAGAATTTCAACTAACATTTGTACAGGTTAGTAGAAAAGTTAGAATTCAGATGTAATATTAAAGAAAATACCTAAATTGTCTTTGGTTTTGCTTGTTGGCTTGCAGTAGATTACCAGATCAGACAATTCAATAGCAATCAACTGATTCTTTTCCCAGTATTTCCTCCTGTTCTCCTGTAAAGTTTAACAAAGTTTCAGATTATGGACACACTAGGCAATATGGTACAGTAACTCCACACTAACACAATGACAAAGTTGATGCATTCCTTTTTGCCCAGATTCTTACTTGATACTTAAAACACTCGCGTAGATGTAATGTATCCAACCAGAGAATGGATTAACCACATGTTTGTTTTTTTAAAGCGTATGTATCAGAGCTACCCTTAATCAATCCTACTCAGAAGCCTGGCAACATTTTTTTTTTTAATTTAAGAAAATAGTATTTTGGTTCTACTCCATTTTCATTAGATTCCTGACTCTATATCTCATGTAAATGCAAATGTATGAAGGAAAAAATGCAGAATATAATGAAGTTTCTCTCTATTTACCACCTTAAGCTGGACCTAGGTCTTGTTAGTAACCCAACAGCTACATTCAATCTCTAAGAGCATCATCCCTATAATTTTCTATTTGCACATCAAACCAACAATGTTATTTATGGAAAATCACATGCAATCATGAAGGCCTCACCAATAATACGCCCACTATATACTTCCCTGCTTGTAAGCACCTGCTTTGTGGAAGCTGAGCCAAGGTCCTTGCAGCCACAGACTGGAAGCTACTGAAATCAGCAAGACTTGCCCTGAGCAGAGATGTTTTGGCTGGAGGCTTTTCAGACACAAGAAGCAATTACAGGACAGAAAATGTTAGAAGAACCCCATACCAAACAGCTATTTGGTACAAGAGGCTATGAAGCAGCAGCAATTAGGAAGTCTTCCAAAAGAATTCTCTCAACAAGATGAACTGAAGAGGAAAGAAAATCAGAGAAGCTGATGAGTTGCTAGAATGTTTAGCTGAACCAGAGATTACACACTGAAGTCTAAGAAAAGCAAGGAGGAATACAGCATTAAGAACTGAAATAGACTTGGAAAAAAAACCCAAACCTGTAAACACAAACATCATCGTACTTAGTGATTTACAGTTTCTCAGACATAGCTCAACAGCATGCAGTGCTCCATACAGCAGTGGAGCGCTTCCAGATGCCTTGAGCTCACTTTTAGACATAACACACTAGACATACCCAGCCAGGAGAGCTAGTAATGAACAAGGTACAGGATGCCTTTTTATATACAACTGGCAGAGCCCTAAAATAAACTGAAAACACGTCTGTATCATCATGCAGCGCTATACTTTTTCCTTCCCCAAAATTTAGACTGTTAATCGCACTGGCAAAGAAGGCCTTTCCTTGCCTTTTTCCTCTCCCCATGCTGCAAAGATTTCAAGAGGCTATACTGAGAAAAGCCTCCTGATTGACAGAAATGAGTTTAAAGCATCTTTGAATGCAGGCTGTTTAATACTTCCCTAACCGTACAGAGGGAGAGAAAACTGGCAAGCTCCTGAAGAGCCACTGATGTGCTATGAAAAACATCCCATTTAGAGACACTTCTTCTAGGTCAGGTTTCTCTTTTTCTCGTTTTTATTTCTAAACGAAAGCCTGACAAAAGAATCACATGTCTCCTCCCTCAACAACAGCTCCTGCTGTTTCTTCCCTTGCTGAATTTGCTGCCCCCTCTGCTTGAGGCGCCAACTTGCTTGCTATAAATGGGATTTTGATGACCCTCAGAACATTGCCACTCCAGATGAAAGATAAACAGCACAAGCCAACACGAAACTGAAAAATATTTTTCATCATTCATAATACCCACTCAATAATAAAGAGTAGAAACAGCAAAGGAAACAGTATTCTTAAGCACAGTCAACACAAGGACATTCTGGCCATGTCAAAGACTTCTAAAAAAGATGACAGGGAAGTAAATTAATACATCAGAGCAGGAAAAGGAATTCCTGAAGAATGTTTTTAAGTGGCAGTAGTAGTACAGCTACATAGATTAGGTACATAGCTTAACAAGATTTAGAGGTATAAAGACAAATCCTATTGCAAACTTACAGCAGTACATATTAAAAACCAATAAAGGGGTATATTTTTAACAATACCTCTTCTGCAGTTTTCCATGTGATTTCACGGACACTTTGATACCATTCAAACAGTTCTTCTACTTTATCAGTTGCAAATTCAACACACGGATCTTCCGGATTCTTAGGTTCCAAAATGAAGACATAAGGCTTTTTGTGTTTCCCTTGTGGCATTTTCACTGTTAGGGAAGTAGCAAAAAGTTCTATGCTGTCATTGTTGAATTGTTTCAACAGCTAGTGGCCAAGTCCTGGCCGCTGTAATAAATGCTCTTATGGGCCTGAACAATTAGTCTCATAACGTTTTATAATATTAATAGTATTTGCTATATTAATACAAATAGCTTTCAAAACCAAGTATTTTATGCTAAACACAAGGGATCCTCTTCAGCACAGAAAGTTCAGGAGTCAACATGTACAAATCAGAAAGTACATACCAACATTGTATGTATTCAGTACCAGTATGCCATGACACAGAGAGCCTAATGGATTGTCCTCAATAATCTGTGAAAAACATGAGATACAGCTGCCACTCAGCGTTCTTGAGTCAATATGCACAGAATATTAACAAATAATAAATACACACCACTAAATCTAATTACACTTTCACTGAAAGCATGTCCTCTGTAATATTTAAAAGGCAAACTAATTCTAAGTTTCAGGCACATTATTGCTTAGATAAGCTATCTGAAATAAAAATCCATACTGGTATAATACCCAGGAAAACATTATAACCTCCTAAAATCCAAGCAAATCAGTTATCTCCTGAAGTAGTTTTCCTTGATGGACATCCAGACAAAAATGCTTGACAGCACAGAGAACAGCGAAGAATGCATTCATTTCTTTATTCTGCATTCCCTTAAACACAGCATTCAAAGTCCATAAACCAGATTTCCACCTCCAGCAGGCAGCATGGTCTAGAGGAACACAGCAGACAAACCTTAAACCTCACCTGGCTTTCAAGCTCAGCAGAATTATCAGATGACAGGTCTTCAACATAATTAGATGGAAAATAGTGTTGGACTTTTTCTCCATAATCTCCCTTCCACCTGAATTTAAAAAGAAAAGCATACACAGAGAAAAAAAATAGTTTAAGTGTTTCAGCAGGCCATTAATGAAGAAATGATTCCATGATTCTATGGAATAATCCTCAAGAAATTGGTCATTAATACCCAACAATAGCTTCTCTAGTTGGCAATCACCAAAAATATAAGTGATGAAGTAGTTGCAAGCTCTAACAAAGTCATCATTAACTGTAGTAACAGATCATTTCAGAGGGATTACAGTTACTGTATACTGCAATTAATGACTTAAGAGGCATCTTCCCCCTCCAGTACTAAAAACACTATTATGTGGTTGATTGCCCTGCAGAAACTACAGGGAAATATTAGATTCCCAAGCAATTTGCAAGCCAGCTAAGAAACAAAACCACTTATGAAAGGAAACTATACAGACAACTAAATAAAATGGATTTCATTCCTGAGAAGTACTAAGCAGAGCAAAAGAAACACAGTAATGATGACAAAGGTAATAAGATACATGACTTCTCAGAACACACAAGTGTTAAGGAAGCATTAAAGTAGTAAAGGAAAGACAGGGGATACACTGGCATAATGAAGGTTCTGCAAGCTGAGGTTAGTTCTGTAGGGCCAAACAATGCAAAAACATGACAGGAGACTTGAATCTGAGGTTTTCTGTTTCATTTAGTATACTAGCATTAACATTTATAAGGCCACAGCCAATAAGCAGCTATCAGACAACATGCAAAGATTTTTTTACAACCTGCTACCCAAAGCTTAATCTTTCTCTCCCATCCAGTAAGTCACTAGAAGTTCTCTTATGAGGAATCTTTGTCCTTACCAGCCTCCAGTTTCCTTTGTGACATTATGAATTAGAGCTCCTCGACTGAAGCTCAATTCATCACTTCGTTTGGCTCTGTAGTCATACAAGGCTTTCACTGTTCTCTGAGGCTTTAAGAGAAACAAAGCAAACAGGTCATCTAGGGGGACAGGTCATAAAATGATCAATAATGCAATTTTATTTTTTTAAGAGGTGGAGGAGAGGGTGGAATTGGATCCTTTTTTTGTTATTGTTACGAAGTTCAGAAAACGCAATACTAAAGTTCCATAGTGACATCTATTGTTGGAAGCAAGTAATGCAACTTAACTGCTATTTCAAGTATCAGCTTGGGAAAAAAAAATGTTTGGTTTGGTTTTTGAAGAGCACTGCAACATAATTACTGTAGGGAAAAAAAAAGTGAAGTGTCAATCTTCTATCATCATTACACGTATCCATACGCAGCTGGAGCTTGTGGGCTTAGAAGTAGTCAGTCAGAGAGCTTCCACTTCCAAACCACATCAGCTATCCTGCTGCTCATGTTTCCTTTAGGAAGACATCTAGTTTCAGTAGGACAAAGAACTGCTTTATCTTGAATTTATTAAGTACTCAAATTATTCAGTAGCAATGTAAATTCATTAGCCAAAAAGACTAAAAGAAAATTATCGCCACTGAATTAACAAACGGGTGAACTTCTATGAGGATCTAAAAGTAGGAGACCCTAACAAGAATTAGAGGTAATGAAATTTTTGCAGTGCCACTTGTTACTAAATTTTGGGTCACACCCGAATAAGCACATGTGAAAAATCAAGCTACCTCCACAGCCTAAATAGCAAGAAGTGCCTGAATTCCCAATATGGGTGTATCAATACAGGATTTGCACAGAGAAATTGTGTCGGTACAAATTTTGAGGAGATACTAGAAAAAAGTCACACCATTCAAAAGCTCATCTGTCTAGTCCCCCATAAATCAAGCAGCCTAACATTTTCAGTTAACCTTTTCATTACATCTAACAGGAAATCAACAAAGAATTCTCATCATTTTCAGAAGTGTAAAAGAAACCGTGAAGGCCATCTCTCCTAAAGCATACCACTGTAGGGGTGATTTCACTGGGTTCCACGTACATCTTGACATCATAAAGAGAGTTTATATCTTTTTCCTAAAAAAAGAAAAAAGGTAAATTACAGTAATCAAAAACTAGAGAAATATCTTTCTGACAATATATACACAAACTGAAGATCATAATATAGGTGTCTGGCTTCCCTCCTCATTTCTACAGTTGAACACAGGTGAACAGCAACATTAACAAAAATCATGAGGTCTAAAATTCTTTCTGCTCCTTTTAGTCTCTCCAGAAGAAACAGAGAAAACAGACTTGAATTTCCTGAAAGATGGCAAATTTACTTTTTCCTGCAGCTTCTAATAGCCATACATTTGAAAACAGAAGAGATCATCTCAGGCTTTTCAAAAGTCAGTTACCTGTTTAAAGCACTCTTGTCATCAAGGACATCCATCCAGAAAGTAGGCATCTATCCTAAGCTAATTATCAGGTCTCCATTTCTAGCCAGTGAACAGACAGGTATCTCGTGGAAATTTTCTCACACTTATCTCAAAGAGTGAGTCTTCAGAGGTACCTCTCACTTTTTACCACAGAAAACAGCTGGACACCACCCTGGGACAGCCCCAAAGTGGTGAAGAAAATGCTACTGTCTGATGTGCTACAAGCACAGCAGAATCTTTCATCTCTTTCTGATCTTTAAGATCTCTGCCTACTCCGAAAGTAGAAGAGAGGGCCAACTGCAGGTGAGGCTATTATCAAAAACACAGCAATGATCTCCTACTTCATGGAGCCACTTTTCTAATCAAATCATGAGAAAAGCAGGAGCTGCTAAGTTAACAAAGATGAAGCGTTTTCCTTCACACGTCTCAAAAACTTTGTGAGAAGTTAGCCTAACTATCTTGATTTCAGACTGCTGAAGCTTTCCCAAAGGACATTTATCACAGCCAGAACCAAACCCAGGTCCACCAGACCTAGACTTGGGACTCCATCTGCTGAAGCACTTGGCACTCATACAAAGGGCATCACTTACTGTGCTGTAGCGCTCCAGCAGCTCCTCGGTCACAGGGTAACGCAATTTCATTTTCCTGTACAGAGGGTGCTTCTCATAGTATGTTACCAGCTCCACTAAACTCTCAAAGTAGGCCGATGTTCCAAGCACAAAATGGCGACCTTCTTGCTGAATTCGGAAGTGCTTCACCTTCCCCTCAGCTCTGTGAAACAAGAACAAGTGCTGTAAAAGGTACTGGTACTTGGCATAGTGAAAGCACCAGCGCTGCAAACTAGACCAAAATTGTTTTATGCATCTTAATCATGTGAAATAGTTTCTCCCTCTTCCAAAACATCTTTTATTCAAATAGAATTCCATTTGCCTGATTAGATTCACAGAAAGAAATTCTGACTTTTCTACAAAAAACAGGGCCTCGGGAAAAATCCATGTTTTTGCCTAGATTAAATTTCCCTATTTTGTTCCTCTACACAGGGGTATTCTGTCACTTTCAGACTAACATAAATGTCTTGAATCAGACTGAGAGTCCTGTCAGAATCCACTGCTGCTGATCTGCCGCTGTCCCTAAGCAATGAGTCAAACTCAGCTCAAACGCAATTTGATTTGAAGGCACAAAGGAAAATACCGTAATTCTATACATTTTATTAATGTTGTTATAGGCACCACGGTTTCAAAAATATTTTCCCTGGCAATAAAATCTTACAAATAGATAGAAAACAGTGTTGTTTTGACAGATACCGAACAGATTTTAGTCAGTTAGGTGACAGGGTGGAATTTCCAGAGGATAAGGACATAGAATTATTGCTGAACCAGCATCAGAAAGAAATTCAAAACAGCACTCTGTTGCAAGGAACATCAAGGAGTAAATAAGAGCCATGCACAGCTCTGTGCTGGAAAAAAGGAACAGTTAGTGCCCAAGTATTTTTGTAAAATCATAAAGGTTTATTCCATTGACAATTTGCTGTTGTACACATTCTCACATATTTTTGACCAAATATGGTCTACTAGACAAATCGATCACACCAATTACTCAAAATTTGACAGCATGACTTTATGACTCAAAAAAGCCCATTTTTTAATGAGAAAAAAAACAAAACTAGAACATTGTTGGCTACTAGATAATGTATTCATATCTGACTTCTCTTACCTGAAAGTCATGGCAAACGAATCAGGCTCATCTCTCTTTCTAATTAGAAAGGCTCCATCTCGAGGAATTCGCATCAGCATGTCTTCTGCCTCTCCTCGACTCAAGTTGCTATAGTACCAACTACAACAGTCAAAAATCAAAATGGACAAAGGATTACAGAGCTTGTCTGATGTAATTCAGTAACACTAACAGGTAGCGTTACTAACAAGGGAATCTCTAAAGCTACAAGAAAAATTATGCACTCAATTTTCCACACCTTGCCACCTACAACAGCGTCTTATTACAAAATACTTTAACACAACAGCTCGTTGTGGATTAAACCATCAAGAAGATAGCAGAACAACTTGCCTCCCTGCAATGATAAAACATAAATCAGCATTTCTTCCCACAACAAAGTCACTGGATTCTACTTCTCATCTGCCATTCAGTTTTCAGTAGCTACATTCATAGTTTCGACACAGTATTTTCCTTTATCTGTATTTGGACTTCTCCTTAAACCTACTAGGTATTTGTCTCTAAAAGGGAGAGACTTGGGATTTGACAGATGGACCACTCAGTGGATAAGGAATTGGCTCAATGATTGCATTTGAAGTGCTGCTTGATGTTCAAGCGGAGACCGGTGACAACTGGTATCCCTCAGGGGTCAGCACCAGGAATAGTGTTATTTCACACCATGGTTGGTGACGTGGACAGTGGGACTGAGAAGCTGAAAGTCATAGATCTATATTTCTCAAGCACAGGAGAATTCTCTTTTCTGACTGCAGAGAAAACAGATCAAAGGGCAGTGATGAGAGTGTTCTGCCATCAAACAAGAGCAAGCTCTGCTCAGGATTTATGTCAGGCAAATACCAGCTGGAAATAAACATCAAGCCACACGACTTCCAATCACCATGGGGCCAAGTCAGCCTAAACAACTCTGACAGGGGTCAGCTGGAAGTGAGGATTAGGGAAAGGTCACTCTGTTGGACTCGCTGCCCCAGTAATAAAGTTTCCAGATGGCACAGAACAGTTGCTATATTACAGTCAACTACTAAATATCTAACCCAACCCAACGAATACTATAAATCACTAAGCAAAGAAAGAAGGGATTACACACTTGTGCAGCAATACAATTCTCACTGATTTTTCTAGTTGTTGTAAGGAAAATTGCTTTCCCAGTGACTGCCCTGTTTTACCACGTTTTGACAAAGTCAGTGATCTTATTCACCACCTTTCAAGGTGGCTTACTCCTCGAACATCCATGAACAAGCAACACTCAGGAATGCTCTTGAATCTGGAGAATTTTCTAAGCAAAAATCCAAGTTCATACAAGAAATGCAAAATACTCTGTAACATAACAGCCCTGGTGCTTGCCTTCTGTTGTACATACTCTTTATTTTCATGAGGGCTGGGATTAGGCACGGCATCAGTCAGACGCAGCTCAAATTCAGCACATCTCAAGTGGACCTCCTTGTAGTGTTGAATGAGATCATAGATGCTATCAAAAGTGACATTGTCTGTCAGGTAGTATTTCACAGTGTCCCCATCACTTGAAGAACGGATACGGCAGTGCTGCACTCTACCTGATCTCCTGCAGAAGTAAAGAGGGGGATAAGAGGAAAAGAAAGGCACTGTAACAGCTTTTACTCTACCTAAGCGTTTCCTGACCCATTAATAGTTATCTACTTGGTAAACTTGCAAAAAAGCAAGAAATCTGCATTATCTCTTCAAATAACCAAAGTAGCAACAGCTACAACAATCCTGACAAGCGTTATCACAATCCCCAAAATACCATTTTTCAGTACACAGTGGTTCAAAATGTGGCAAACACTCTCTTCAAAATTTGCTCTGACAACTCTGATGGCTCAGAACTCCATCTGAAAGACTCTTCAGCAAAGTCAAAAAAAAAACCAAACCTATCATGGAGGATTATTTACTATTTTCCCTCAAGGGGATTCTTTCACTGAAAAGATAAATCTCTGCTAATAAAGGCCAGCAGTGTGGAAATGGCAGATCAGTGGGGAAGCTTGTATTTTATCCCAAAACTAAAAGATCAAGTTTTGGCCCATTCATGGAAGAAGTAACAAATCCTGCACCCTGACAGAGGACTAGAAATGTGAGAAAAGGAAAAAAATATCAAACCAGCCAGTCCCCTCTTGATAACTGCAACCCTTCAAGTAGAGTCTACTCTGCCATAAGGCACAATTCGGTGCATCAAAGTTCAACGTAGAAAATAGTCTCTCAATCCAATCAGTACCATTCTAATAAATAAAAATGACTTTTTCTTACTTCCTGTCAGATACAAATGCATATTTACAAGACACATATTTTTATGCAATGCGATATGATAAACAAAATTCATGTAAAGTTTTTATGACAATCACCATACCAGAATGACAAGGTGCAATCGTTAGGGAAAGCCTCACTTTCCCTAACTAGGAATGTCCCATCCTTGCCACCCATTTCAGCACAATATTCTTGGAGCAGCTTCTCAGCAGTTGTTCTCCCCTCTCTCATTTTCCCATGGAACCATTTCTCTTTTAAGTGCAGTTCAGTATGTTTTACCTCCTAGACCAGAAAATAAGAATTTTTATTGTCCACTTCCTATTAATAATACTTAGCCAAAGGCATATAAGAACTTCGACTGTCGGTAGACACATCAGTATTAACATTTAACTATCGAAATCACTTTTCATCGTCTTCATACTCATCACTGTATGTCCTCAATTAGCCAAGGGAAAAAAATACATATTTTATTAAAAATAGAGATAACTGAAGTACCTTGGCAAAGATCCCTTTTTAAAAATTTATTTGTAGATACATGTTCTAATTTCAATAATGCCAAAGTAAAAAATACACATCTGTAAATGATGAAATGAGAAATTAAAAAGAACACACTTAAGTAATAAAAAATAGCCTTCACCTTCGATGAATCTTCATCAGCATTCTGTTCAATAACATCACTGAATGAAAGCTTTCCATCAGCAATAGCACAGTAGTGCCGAGTCCATTGCTAAAAGTTGAGACAGATTAAAACTATTAATAAGAGTCAGACTCTAAATGACAAATTCCAACACTAAACAAACTTCCCCTTAATCACATGTCATGAACTGAGGATACAAATATTGAGAAAACTCTTGTACACCTCCTCCAGTGTTACACAACATAGCAGCAAACATCATATAAGGTATACCTGTTCTATTGCATCCCACATGTAAAGTTCTCCCTGCTGCTTTTTTTCTTCTTTCTTGTCTTCCAGGTTGACATCAATGTCTCCCTTTGGCCCCAGTTTTTTGTGCTAAAAAGAAATGGGAAAAAATAGTGTATAAATACAGTCATACAGAATTACATGTAAAATGGACCACACAACCTTAGTGAACTTAGTATCACTTGAAGTATCTCCCTCCTTTGCTCAGCTTTCTTCTAGTATTATCAGAACAGCAGCTGTTCCACATAGCTTCATGAAACAGCAATAGAATTGATCTTTAAGATTTAGATCTCAAAACAAGGATTTAAAAGATAATACAGGTATCATTCAAGCAATGAAGAAACAGTTTGATAAGCTTACAATTCCTTAGGGGACGCTTGCATAACATGAAATGAGGACAAGATAAGACAGATTCTGCATTGGTCAGGAAATAAGGAAAAAAATAAAAAGGGAAAAAAAGAAATTAAAATGAAGTACACTGTCCTAGAACAAAAATTATCAGAAGTGAAATATTTTATGGAAAGAGGATAAGTTCTACTTTCTTCTCCTCCTTGCTGCCTAAATCCTAGTCTATGGAACACACTACAACTCCAGTGCAGAAGGAGGTAAACCCAGCAAAGACCTGAGTAGTGCTACACAATTCAGCCCAAATCTAATTCACCAGAATGAAGGATACTAGATGGATGAATAAGAAAGTCAAGTTACTGCAAGGTCATCAAGGAACAACACCAGTGCTTGGGGTGGGGAGGATGGGAGGGGGAAGACAGCTCTCAAATCATAGCTACTAAAGTTCAGAGGGTTTTCATGCAGCACACAATTTGGCTGACAGAAAAGCACAAGCCAGTACCCTTGAGAAGTATTTCACATCTAACTCCTGCTATATACACACAGAAAAAAGTCCTCAGTTCCAATGAAAAATGATGGCATGACAATTTAGACAATCCCAATGCAGCAATGAAAAGCTTATGACAGGGCATGACGAGAAGAAAGCAATCAAATACAGCCCACAGAGCAAATCCTTGTAGAAAAGGTTGAAAAGATGAAATTGCAATAGCTGGACTATTCTGAAACAAAACTGTAAAAGAAGGAATAAGGTTGGCCACAGCAAGAAAAAGAAAAGAAAAAACATACGTATATATACACCCATAAAAGAACTGTTCTTGTTGTAACTTCTGTGATTTCATTCTTGTAAGACCATTCCTTCTCTAAAAGTACATTAGAAATGGTTGTAAGTGATCAGTGCGTTTTCATGTACGCTCTCGTTTAACTACAGGCTGAAACAATACAATGCAAGCTATGCTGAAGGGCAAGGCTCAGCAATACCTACCTTGAAAGGGCTCATGAAAAACAGCAGCTTAAGGGGCTAAAGATAATATCAAACACTTAAACTGCAGTTAATGACAGGATTAATCCTCTCATAGCTCGTAGTTCTCAAACACATTCAGTTTTGCAAACTCTACTACAGGAAGATTTCAATTTGACTGGCTTATCTGAAAAATCCCACAGGCCCTTACAGCAGGAATCGACTCTGTTTACTGACAACATTTTCCAGACAAAAGCCAAATAACACAACTAGCTTACTGACAGGTGCTGATCTATTTATAAAAATTCTTTAATGCTGTTTTAGAGAGGAAAGAATGATACCGCTGTTCTCGTGCAAAGTTTGAAATTCCCTTTAAATCAGATCTGCCACGTTATTTATTCATGTGCCTATACAATTCCCCTTCTATGCTTTGCGTGGAAATAAAAGACAGTTTAGAGAAGGAAAAATAAAAAGAAAAAAGAAAACTAAGCACATAAATTTAAGTTTTCTACTTCCTGTTCTTCTGCACCTCACAGTGGGGTGCTATCATTTCCAGTCCCACATTAAAGAACTGGATGTTTATATCCATCTACCCTTACTTCTTCTGTTCTGTAGTTCAATACATGTGATGTAGTACTGTGACAAGAGCTGGAAAACAAAAACATGGGCAAAAAGCGATTTTTATTTTACTGAAAAGATCAAGAGCAGCCTCCAGATCATCCATCTAATTTCTTCTTTCAAAAAGTTCTATTGCAGTTTCAATCCAAGACGACTTCTTTCAGTTATATGCATCATGTTGTTGCACAAGAGTACCAAGCAAACCATCTGTACTGCCTAGCAGGTAAGATACCCTCACAGTGACTGCCTTCCAGCAGAAGCACTGCAGCCTTTCAGAAGTGGCTCGCTGAATTGCATATGTAAATCAAACTGAGTTAGTAAACACCAATCAATTTTTGCAGTTTGCAAAGTTAGCAATCCTGACAGCTTATGTCAGCAGCCTGCAAGTGCTTTGGGTTTCATCTGAAGGTCAGGCATTCTTTGAAAAAACAGCTAACGTTGAGCCTACTTTTTATTCAAGAACATGCTCTTAATATTTTAAGCCCATCACTAATTGTTTAAAAAGTCTATAATGAGCCTCTGCAGCAATGAACTCTTGCTAAAATTTAACAGTGACATTTCAGAAGGTGGAAGACCTTTAGAAAAGAGCTGACATTCCATCTAGCACTTAAATTATCGATACTTATTGCAAAGAAAATTAATAGCAAGCACTTTAGCGTGCATTTTTACAGAACTCCACACAATATAGCAAACTGGAATGGGGTTTCTCGTCTCTCCAACAGAAACCAACAGTTAAGGTGTGAACTCAAAAGAAGTACTCTGGCTCCAGCTCTTGTCTTTCCTACTTTATGTACTAGCACAACGTACAAGCTTACCTTGATGATGATTTTTTCTTTCAACTGCGTTGGTGATGGTAGCTGATCTGCACTGGCTTCGACAGGTTTCATTAAAAGCTGATCCCCAAAAACCTCCTTGAACACTCTGGCCATGTGTCGTTGCTGTTCCACACTACAGTGCTCTTCAATTGACAGAATGACTGGGTATCTTTGAAGAAAACAAAGACGAATGAAGTCACTCTTCTTGCTTCAACTGACAAGGCAAGGCAAACACCACCCTATCTCAACTGTCAAATAAAGAAAATATTTAAAGCAAACAAGATGACAAAAGGAGGAGTTAGACACACACCAGATAAGGTCAGAAGGGACCTCTGGAAACCACCTAGTCCAAACCCCTTCTTTGGGAAGGCCCAATTCCTAAGTTAGATCAGGCTGCTCAAAACTTTGCTCAACCAAGTTTTGAATAGCTGCAAGGACAAATACTTCTTAAGTGCTGGAAGACAGCAACCAGTCTTTCTCATTAATCTCTTCTCCAAATTAAACAAACTTAGTTCTGTGAGCCTCCCCTTGGATGCCATGTGCTCTGACACTAGCTCTGAAAACTGAGGCAAAGAAGGCATAGAGCACTTCAATCATCTCTGCAAGTCTCCCATCCAAATCAGCAGAAGGCTCAGTTTTCTTAATCTTCCTTTTGTTGCAGTTCTACTTGTTCAAGTTTTTCTCATGCTTCACATTTCTCAGCGCTTTAATCTCCAGATGAGCTTTGGCTTTTCTAATTCTGTCCCTGCACATTCAGGAAATACTTTGATATTCCTCCTGAGAAGAGTATCCCTTAACTTATGCAGGGAAAGCATCACACCATACTACTGGTTTGATGAAACCAACTTGCACTATGGTTTTCATTAACACAAGTATGCCTGTCGTGTTTAAGAAAATAACCCTTGTCCTCTATGTCCAGTTGGTAAAGAGAAAAATCAGGAGACCAATAGCCCTATCTCATTCCCAAATGCTGGGTAATAATTCTCTTGTTAAGGACATCTCAGCACAAGGTTTAGAAGAAGGGCAGAGCAGAGGTGAAGATTTAAATTCATGTTGCCGGTTCAGGAAGCATTCTATGATATCTAAGATCTTCCCTACAACATGCATATCAACTCTATAGATCCGTAGCTTGTCACTTCTCATTTTATTGTTCTTTGTTTGTTTAAGACATACTATTCAGAACTTGAAGTTTCACATTTCAATTCAGTAAAAGAAGACCAAAGTAAGGAGATAGGGACCCCATTAAGGTATTCACTACCTTCTGCAACAGCAGTTACATAGCAGCACTTTTTCTCAAAACTGAATCTATAAAAAAATCTGTATTTGGCAATAATGAGGAAGACTAGGATTTCATTCTTTCCTTGTTTTTTTTTTTCTTTAAATCACAGGCGGAAAACGTTCAGGAAAGTCTAAGCACTCAAGAACAAGCTTAAGGAAAACAAATCAAAGCTTACTCAGACGTAACAAAGGCGTGATCTTTGATTGCCTGTACTACATCATCAAACTTGATCTTTGTTGTCCGCGTCCATCCATGGTAAATGATGGGTTTCCCATCAGGACCATCCCAGCAGTCCACTAGGGAAGACAAGCAGAGGAAAAATGAAGACACTAAGCAGCAGAAAGAATATAATGTACATCCAGTCCTTCAGAGTGTTTCACACATTGAGTCATACGTTGCGTTCCAATAAAATATTCTACCACACGTATTAGATGAATTTATCCTTCTCAGAGAGGAAATTAAGTTCACCTCAATAAGAGCGCTACTGAGAAAATAAAATACAATTTTTTCACAAAGCCTTATTATCTGGGAATCTGGAGAAAGGGTATTCAGGCAGCTAACCTCTCTTTTTACTAGATTACATTGATTTTCCATGGAGAAATACATCCCAACAAGCTAGGAGCATATCTGTTTTGCTGACTTTAACTCTGAAGCTCTAATTGGAGAGGTTTTTGTATTACACAAATTGAAGAGGGCCTCTTGTTAATTATTACAAACGTTGACCAGGAAATTAGCACATCAAGAAACTGCAGAAATAACATGAAATTCCAGTCAAACCTTTCAAAAGGATACACAAATACAGGGATGAAGAAGGATAGAGAGTTAGTGGAGAACAACACTAAGATATCAACTGCAAGCACATTAAACAGGATGACTAATAGTATCAAATTATGGGAGATTTAGGGGCATCTGCATTATGATGAAGTCAAGTAAACTTTGTATCCATCTACACTGAACAAGTAATCCAAATTTAAATCTTATGCTTCCATATTGCAGATCAAAGATTGAACTGCTTATATGAAATGAGATTTAGACAGATCTTCCTGGAATTCTAAGGGAAGAAGAACCAAGCAAGTAAACAGGGTGAGACATGACAAAAACAACTTAGGGAATGGTTGTTTGTCATGTGACTAACTTCAATTTAAAAAAAAAAACTAGTTCTTTATTTCAGTTCTTTTTTCTTTTTTTAGTAAACAAAAGAAACACTGCTTATAAGGAGAACGTGTTATAAACCACTCCACAAACTCATCACTTACACTCAATGCATCGGCATCCCATTCTAAGGCACCTGATGTAAGCTTCTGTGGAGGATTCACTTCGAAGCTGGTCTCCTGTCAGATATCTAAGGAATAAGAGAAAATTGCAAGAGTAGACAGGCAATTAATTTCAATCAGTTCCCACTCCTACTCACTCACTGGACAAAATATTTTCCCCTGTTTTGAAGGCAGTATGTTGATTTTATTGACTTCTTTTTTACAAAAACTTGCTACAGAAGAACTGGATCCTACTGAACCAGATGCCCTTCAGATCACAATAGGAGTATGGAATTTTTCCACAGGACAAGTGGGACGTTACAGCATTTTTAAGTTTAGGTACAAATCTTAACATGAGCTCAGAAAGGCTGTCAGTGCTTGGAAAAACTGAAGCTCCCTCAATATCTTTCATTTCTGGAACAGTTTGAGCTCAAGGCTTATTTTGTAACAGGATTCAGAGTTATTGCAGCAGAGCTCAATTATATCTCAAAACCTACATAAGATAATAAAAGAAAGGGAGAGAGGAATCCCAGAAGCTGTCTTTGACACATTTACATCACACTTTAGGAAGATCTCACACAACCAGACGGTATATTCCTGGATATCATAATTTAAAAGCTTTACTTCCTCCCAACATGTCCAAGTCTGCTTGAATGGGGACACACAGTGGGACTTTTGGTAACTTACGTGTTATGAGAGGAAGAAATCCAGTAGTGGGACAAAGGATTATTCATGTCCTGCACATCTATTGAGTCACATTTCTCATCCCAAATACTGTTTTCTTTTGCAAAAAGGTAAGAGAGGAACTAAAATACAAAGAAAGAGACAGATTTCAAATGTTTTGACCATAGAAGACTAAAAGAAATCCAACAGTGTAGCAGGAGCATCCTAGAGAATCTGCCAACTCATTAAGAAACCAAGAGCTAGCAGCAAAAGAAAAGTGTTCATAAGGAACTATTAGAAAGTATCATCATCTTACCTCATCAACAAAGAGGAAGGGTTCAGCAGTTTCTCTCATAGTGTCATCAACAAACTCAGTCATTCGTTCTCGGACTTTACTCAGATCTTGTGCCCAAGATTCCTTCAGATAATAAAGCAGAAAAAAACTTCAGATGTGGTGATACACTATAAAAAATCCAATAAATAACAGAGTGGCCTACAGGAAGATACCATTAACCACTCTCCCCCCTACCTTACTGCCAATACATTTTGTTTTATGCACATATCTTAGCGGTTTCCTCTATGATGCTTAATAGGGAAAAAAGTTCTCCAGCCAAGTGCCTTTATATAGATTGAAGGCCCACAAGATGCACCCTACATACATACATGCACACACAGGAAAAGGTGGCCTCCTTTGAGTATATGCCTTAACAATAACCTCTTTTCACTTCTAAGTGCAATCTGAACGCCCTTTAAACACAGTGAAAGAAGAGAAAAAGAAAGTAGCAACTTTATACAGGAAGTATAACTCTCACTTTTCAATCATATTTGCAAACCTGGAATTTTGCAGTACCTAGAAAATACCACACTATCTAAAAGGCATACTGATAGAGAACTGGAACGTGGACAGATTCCAACAGTAGTCTTAGACTCACTCCATCACATCCTTTTGTGAATGTCTAGCCTTAAAGATCAGCCTATATATTGAATTATTATTTTTCTTCCACGGTGTTTGTGCTAAATAAGATCACAGAAGACTATGAAGACAGCTCCAATCCCTGCCTCCATTGTTATCTGCTTGCTGGAATTGAACATCAGACTAGCCTCATTCAAAAGAAATTAACTTGAATGGAGGCAGTCAGCTCAGCTTTTTATTTAAGAGCTGACAAAATGGGGCCATGGACAAGGTAATACCCCAGATGTATCTCTGGTGACAGCTGTAACTAGGTCAGGCTATCATGCAGTGTTTATTTCCAAACTTTTCTGTTTATCTGCATGACTAAATGGAGACCTGCTAAAACCGCTGCCCTAATTTATCCTGCATCTTTTCCTCTAGTGCACCTTTAGAGTCTTCATATGGATAAATAATAGTTCTTGTGAAGTTCAGTAGCAACGAATAAGGAGAAATCTCTCCAAGACCTAGAGTTTGATTTATGCCAGCTGTAATACTATGACATAACTTTTTTGTGGTTTTTTTGTAAAGTCACATGTAATTCTGTGAGACAACTTCAAGAAAAAATAACTCACAACTTTTATAACTTTCCCACCTGCTGCTCATGTAGCAGAAACCTCTGAAAGTCATGGAGATGAACTGCTGAAGCGTCTGGACGGTCAGTATTTCTAACAAAAAGAAAAAAAAGAGAGTGAATAAGAAAGGAAAAGTGAAGCCAAAGAAACAATAAATAAAGTGTCTGTATAACATATGTTATAGCAGAAGATGACAGGGATTCGTATTTTGCATTTGCTGTATAAATGTGCAGCTAGCACTAAGAAACTTTTTATAACTGCAACGGAATTTAGATTAGGTTTGTAATGTTGTATAATGTAATCACTGTATTTTGAGCCTAAACCTCCTGGATTCTTGATATATTTTTGATAGTAATTCACTAGGAAAAGTACTGAATCTCTGTCCATTGTTTTGTAGCAAATGAACAGCATTCACTTCACATGCGTATTGTTAAGTTTATTCGAGGCATATGGAGAGATTGTTCTTTTGAATTATCACAGAGCCCCACTTCCATAAATAACTCTTTCCATGTATTATTCAGATGATCTACTGTGATAGACAAAAGTTTCTTGGAATAGGAGGCAAGATGCAACCACACTGACAGAAAGCAGCACAGAAGCTTTCTCTTTTGTAGGACACAAAAGTCGTATCATCTGGTACCCAGCCTTGAGATACCTGCGGCTTTAAGCAGTCTCACCAAGCTGAATTCACACAGCATGACCAAGGACTAAGGAAATACACAGTATAATTAGAGCAAGCTTTTAAAGCAACTTCCTTCTTGAGTTGGTGTAATACTCAAAGCTATGATAAACTGGTTTAAATCATGATCAAAATGCTAGTAGTACCTGAGAGCTCCCTTTCATACTGTACATATATTACTAAATTTTCCAAGTCCACCAAGAGAAAGTTGCAGAAACTGTTCATGTCAGCATTCTGCTTGAGTCCAGACAAAGCCTGTTCATCACACCTCCCCAAATTAAAGTTTTTCCATTAAATTGTCCTTTACAAGTTCCATTGTGGTTTTAATAAAACCTGAAGGTAGGACAATTTGCTTGTTCAAGTCCATGCCATTTTTCTAGCCAGAAGGTAAAAAGCATTTACCAAATAATATCCAGAATGTACTTGCATGATAAATTCACCTTTCTGAATACAATAAGATCTTTCCCTTTCACTTACTAAAGCATACGAACAAAAATAGTGACGTAATTAAAAAAAACCTTGCAGCACTGCAACCACATGTACACTGGGAGAAATAATACAAATGAGGAGTCTCACCCAAGAATGAACACAGAGGAATCCTTTTTGAATTCATCAAGAATCTTTAAAAAAAAAAAGGAGGGTGGGGAGAGAGAGGAAGTAAGGAGTTAAAAAATAAGAGAAATAAGAGAACATTCCATTTTCTATCTAATTCCATTCGATAATGACCATTGATTTGGGATGAGGAAGAAAACATGCATTTCCATTCTAGAGAAGATGCATGCATGATGGCAAGATAATTTTTGAATTAAACACATAGGAAAAAAACATACTGCCAAAGTGGACAAATGCACATCAGGCCTTTGTGAAAGCAGCAGAACACTTGCCATTCTCCAGCAGAAAACCTGTTATTGATAAAGAACCTTACACGCACAATCAGTCAATTTTCTGGGGAGCTTTTATTGCTCTATAACCCACGTAAAATTGAATTGCATATCTTCCATCATATTTGTTCATTTGAATGTAAAATCTATACTGCTTCCAGCATGGAGCAACCTAGTAAGAGATCACAGGAAATTTATCAACTGACTCGTAGCAGTTGTTGAGCGAACTGAGGAGTTTCTCTGAAACTATCCACAAGGGATGATAACAAGTCTAAGTCAGATGACCTCCTCAGTCTGTGTTTTACTATTCAGCTTTCTACTCAAGCTAATTAACTAGATTTTCATGACCAAAACCAAAACCCTGGCAGCAAACAGATTATTAATTCAAAATAATCTCAGCATCACTTTTAAGCAGCACAAGAAAGCACTGCTGCCAAAAGGAAACAGCACCAATTTTCACTGTTTCTGTTTTACCATATGTAAGTTGAATCAACAATATGCACATCATCAATAAAGATATGCATGCAAGTGATTTCAAATCATCTGTTGTCACGGAGTTACAAAGAGTTCCTAATTTTCAGAGGCACTAAATATATGCAGGTTTCACCAGCCTTATCAAACTATGCAATGAGCACAAGAAAACTACACTCAGGAAGTTGTTCCACTGCATTCACATTGCCCAAGCACTGACTGCAGCATGTCATGCTCTGCACTCATCGCTTGTAATTTCTGAGCATGCGACAACGAGAACAATAGCTATTATCTGATATTCAAGATACATCCCAGTGATTTACAGAATGCTGTGGTGCAAAATTAATAGAAGTATGAAAAATCATTGCATCTATCAGTAAAGAGGTTAACCAAACTCAATATGGAGACATTCTATTTACCAAAAAAATCTTACAAGAAAAGTTATTCCTAGAAATGCCATTCTGCATCTTCTTAAGCCAATTGCTGATGGTGATTGTTGCCTGTACATCAAGCAAAGTACTATATAGCTTTCTGCTGTTACAAGAATAGCATTCCCTCTTTATTCTGATCAATCAGTTTAACATTATGAAGACTACTTACTAAAAAACTTACCGATTTCTGTTGTTCAAACATGATCTTTTTGTAGAACAAATGAAATTGTTCAAAACTAAGCTCTTCCTTGTGAGCACCTATTTCCTACAACAGAAAGTTGCATGTAGTGAATTGAGAATTCCCTGAAATGCATTTACGCAGCATACAAGTTACTTCTGCTTCAGCTGCCATCCTCACACATATTCAATTCTATTCTGACTTCATTTGTTTTAAGCTTGGGGATTATTAGCTTTTAATACTGGGGGGATGAAGGGCAGTTGTTGTTTTTTGGCCTTTCTGTCTTGTACCCTGACATTTTGTTTTGTACCCTTACTGAGACTGAAGTAGTGTCTGCGAAGAGAGTGAAGTTATGTCTGTATTTTCTTAAAGCCTTACATACTGGCAAAGTCAAACTTAGAAATTACTGAATATAATGGAATTGTCTGCACACAGTAATAAAAAAATATATACAGAGTAACCTGAACAGAAATATCAACATCTATCAATGCTAGACAATACAAAACAGATTTAACTTAACAGGTTATTACCGCAAATTTATCCTTCAAGAACTTCACGCTGCTCACTTTGAAGTTTACTTGGGGAAGGACAGCTTTCAGCTCCCTCAGACTGATACTGGAAAAAAAGAAAATATAGCAACAGTAAATAAATAAATAAATAAATAAATAAAACAGTTATGTTGTATCTAGCCAGTGACCAAAATATTTTTATTAACACAAAAATGTTACCATCGAAACATTTTTGGTAGGACTCATCTCTTATAATTATAAACTCCTATAAACGTAACAGCTATATGGGAGCAAGCTAGACATTTTCTAGTTAGTGAGGAGAAACAGGCATTTCAACTATCAGGGCATCCACATGAGGATGAAAAGCATTTCCCTCCAACAATTAATTAGATCTAGATGATCAGCCCAAACATAGATGTTACATGTGGTCAGATGAATAAGTGGCCCTTCTTCCATTGCTCCAGTCCCACTGAAACTGGAATACAGACACAGAAAAATTTACACAAAGGATAAACCAACAGAATGAACAGAAACAAAACATAAAGAACCGGTTTTCATTAGTTTCATGCCATTTATCTCCAGCTGTGATTCCTTTGGATGGGAAAACGGATTCTTGCAGCAAGACTCTACTCTGTCTGAAACACCTGAACACGACCTCATCCTCTCCTCATAACCAGTTCTCCCCAGAGAGGACTTCCTTCAAGATCCATTCACACAGACTGCTGAACCTTTTCACAGTTTCAGGATGTCCAGTGATATACCAGTATCACTTTGAAATACAAAGTTTGCTAGATAACAGTGAGACCTTTGAAAGAAGACATGAAGCTTTTAAGCAACACAGCACTTACACACACAAAACTGTGAACAGTTCATTTTTTAAAACTCAGTTTCCTTCACATCTTCCCATTCTCTTATCGACCTCAGATTTTACTCCAGCCTCATACCTACCATTTCTATGGCCTTCTACAGTGCAGTCTCAAAACAGATCAAAACACTTGTACTTAACCTTACAGTGGAAATGGTAGGTAGGGCAATAGTATTATAACTCTAGGTTGAAGACAGGGAGCGTCGATTTCCAAAGAGGCTGGATGCCTAAACACCTTAAATGTGATGCTGGTACAGGTGAGTCAGTCTGACTGTACCCTGCCATTCCAAGAAGCCACCCTAACCCCTCTTGTTATGTTCCACTCTTTTGCTTCCATAGGCCAGCTCTGACACTCATCAAACCTTCAGCTAACGCGATTCAACTTGTTAGGGCAGCAAAAAATCTAAAGCTGCAGGGAGAACAAATCTTCAAATCTTCCACTGGCTTCACGAGCTCAGTCAGCTCACCTTGTGTCCATAGCAGCATCATAGCTGGAATAAGGAAAGAGTCTTGAGAGCCTGATTAGAAGGATGTGAAGATGATGGAGGAAAAGAAAAGACTGAGATTTCATCCACCCAGAAGCACCAAGCTGATACACCAGATAAGCCACCCCCTGCAGCTCCATTTCAGTGTCCTGTTACTTCATTTGTCTTTGGATAGCAAAGAACAGAAATTAGGTCTCATGTCTGAGTACAGAGTTTCGTACTCTGGGTAGGTACTGGTATGAGGCCTCAAGGAAGTCACAGCACTAAAATGGGACGTGCAAAGGCCACAAGGGCAAGTCCTAGACTGGAAGATGAAGCGAATAAAGATTCACAGCAGCAAATTGAAGCGGGGAAGAGATGGGAACACAAACACATCCATGGGTGCTATAGCCAATGCTCACAAGACATTAATGCAATACCAACAGTACCCAAGAAAATAAGGCTAAGGTGCCCTGCCTTGACCCCCGGTGCAATTCATAAGCCATTAACTCTATGCAAACACAGGATCAGAACAGTCACCTGAAAGAAACAAAAGCAAGTCGCATCTGGATGAAAGTAACACTTCTACTCCACAGTGTCCATGCAAGCAGCTGCCCTGTGAGAGATTCTCATCTCCATTGTGCAGAGAGGGAAAAGTGGCAAAGCAAGAAGAAACTTAGCCAAAATCTACACCAAAGGCAGATTAGAAGTCAGGAAATTCCAGGCTTTCTGCCCTGCCGCCAGATCTCTGGAAAAAAATACTCCTTTGAGGAGCAAGAATGAGCACACTGCTTACACCCCAAACACCAAGAACAAGCAGTTTCCTCTGGCTGAACAAGCACAAGCCAAAACAAAGAGCTGAGGCTTCATCACCACTGGCAAAAACTCAGCGCACTGAACAGGACTTGCCTGGAAGCCTAACCTTTACAATTAACCTCCCTAGAAACTGCAGCACTAAACAAAATGAACTCCTTTCCTGAAATTCTCTAAAAGCATGAATCATCTATCAGGAGAACAAAGAACTGCCCTCTCCACCTGCAAGCCCCTGTGATCCTCAGCAGACAGCCCTGTAGTGATGAAACAACCCTTAAGCACCAAGTGAAACCTCTTCAGCAGGTATGCTGTCAGTTACAGCTTCTGCACCTTAACACTTGCTTTTGTTTCATGATTCCCCCAAAACACCTCAACTGTGGGCTAGTTTTACAAAATGCATCAGGAGTTGTTAGCCAGCATCCAGTCAAGGCCCTTCATTGTTCTGGTACGTTTTGAAAACACCATTCCTCAAACTGTGTCTTAGTTCACACTGAAGCCAGCTGCACAACGCCACAGGCTGCCTGCAGAATGGTGTTATTTCCTGCACTAACAGTCTTGTTCACACAATGAAACATCACGCTTTGTTTTGTTTTAAGGAAAAGGTCTAAATGAGAGGAAATGCATGTTCTTTTCCAGACTTAGAAAAGAAATGAACATTACAAAGTGCAAAATCATGGTGATGTAATATACATGGGAGAAAAAGGGTTAACGTTCTTCCCAGTGTTCCACATTTGCTGGCAGCTCTAACCAGAAGCATGCAGCTGAATACATTTAGAAAGTCCCCTCTGTTGTGCAAAAGCTGCAAACCTACTGCACACACGGAGCTGAAACAAGGTACTGAAACTCAAACATATGAAGCAACACAGCACATGGGAACCTACAGCCCATGGGGCTTCTTTCACATGAGAAGCATCAGTGACTCTTTGGCTTTGGCCTATCTGAATATGTGGCAAAGACACAAACACAGGTAGCAGGCCCAACTGCACAAAAATTTCATTCAACACAGCAAGCCTTCAGAAAGCAAAACGAAATAACCCCCCAAAAACCAACACACAACCAAAGATTTTTGTCCTTATTCCAAACAATGAACTCAGTTTCTTTCTGTAGCTACCATCTAAAGTATCTTTGGTTTCCCACTGTTAAAGGAACGTTTTCCCACAATATTACCCTGTCATACCAACAGTGCTCCTCCTCCCCCCCCAGTACACTCATCAAGTATCTCTGTTATCTCTTCTTCCTCTACTGGGTTCTGCTCTTGTCACAGCTCTGACCCTCTGCAGGAAAGAATTCATGTCATTGCTGTGACAACCCTATCTTTGGATGTATCTGATTCTGCTGCCTTGACTATTTTCAAACCAGACACCACACACACTAGTCATGGTCTGAAACCTGGTAAGGCTAATCATTTAAACACTGACCCTGGATCTTTAGTAGCCCGTGCTGAATTCTGCTTACACAGTCTGATTGTTACAAGTGCCCAAGAAGGCTTTTAAAAGCTGGGTTTGATCTGTCTACAATAGATCACAGTCACTCCAACACTCCTAGCAGCAAATCTGCACAGGAAAGCTAACAGCAGGCTATGTAAACCATGCTGCTGGGGTCCACCTTGGCTATTAAAGGGTAAAGACCTCTGTAAAGCAAGCAACCTAACAAACCTGCACAGCTGAGCTCAATCTCTACAGAAAGAATGGGGGAAGGTGATAGCCTTTCCTTATTCTGGCAAAGTAATTCTAGACTAAAAGCAAAAGCATTTTTTTGTCATCATTTGTTTCCTCGTATCACATACATGAACTTATGTGAATATTATGAGTTGTTGCCTTAAGCAAAAGGCAAAACTCAAGTTGTTAAAGCAAGAGCAAATACCATTTCCAGGGGTGTCATACTTTTCATCTCCAGCAAAGAAACATTTATTTCTCTTCACTCTATGTTAGAGCCTGCAAAAAAAAGTTTATTAAAAACAAACTGAACATAAAGAGAGAGTTTCTTACCTATTTCTTCTAGTCTGGTCAACAGAATAGATCTGCTTTCTCAGCCAGCTTGGGGAAAAGGAGGAAAAATAGGGGAAAAATAGATTTAATCTGAGAATAATAAAGAAAATACAACAAATGAAATATGAAAATCTGGAGATGAAATTCAACAGAAGCATTTTTAAATCAGAAAATACGTGTGTTTTGATAAAGCAAAGATATTTTCAGCACAGCATCTAAGCTTTCAAACAGTTTTGTAACTGTATTTGTAAATATATGCTTTTTTACTACTTAATACTGCATATTAAAGCCAGATAAACAAGACAGGAAAGGGAAGGGTGTGCACAGCCCAAAAGAACGAACAAACAGAAACTATAAACATGTAATTTGCTACAGCGGGCCAAGACTTCAGCTAACCTAACCTAGAGTTGCTCGACCAAGTCAATGATTTATGCCAGCCGAGGCTCCTGACTCAAAGTTCTGTTAACATGCAGAAAAATTAAAAGCAGGGGGAAGGGAGGAAGAGCTTAGAGAATTTTTAAGAAAAGCCTCACTGCAATGCACGTTAGCTTTAGCTGCCCAGCAAAATGCTGTCAGCAGTACTAATAGTAAATATCTAAACACACAACTGATCTATAGGTTGCTCACAGCGTGTCAGTGTTAAGCTTATCCTCAGTTTTCTAAGGACATCACTTTGTCCACAAACAGGTTGAAACCTAATAGCACTTTGTATACCAGCTCTCTGCTATACTATACAATAGATAAAGGGAGGAAGAAGTGAATACTTTCTCCTCCACTGGAATTGCAAGCAAGTATAGACAACATCAACGTCAATGCGGCAATTTGGTTAGGGAGACTTTGAGGACAGAGCAAATCCGTAAAACAGGCAACAGTGATTCATTCTAAACAGAAAAGTCCGCAGTGATGAACAGCAATCAAGTGCAGAGACAGTGTTAGAAGCTTGTCAACAAAATTCGCATTCTGAACATAAGCACTTTCAAGCATGACATCTTCAGAAGCATTCAGGGTGCGATTTCACCATCATGTTGGTGGCTGCTAAAAGGTAAGTAAGCCTTTAAGATGTTCATCTTCAGCCCTTCTCCCCAAGTGAACTGAGCACAGTGCCACGTGATGCAATGGTGTCAATAGGAGAAATTATAAAAGTGCACGTGTGAATCACTGGGACACAGGAGCTGCAACACACTTCTACTAGATCAAGCCTATTGTAACTGCATAACGTGAATTTTCCAAGAACTTAGATCAGACGATCTTGAGATTTCATTCAGAGATTTTGTGAGTGTCTGTGGCACAAAGAACAAGGTAGACTGCAAGTCCGCAACAGCAATTCCAGAACACGTATATAGAAAAACAGGCATGGAGAATTCCCATTTGACCTTTTTGTATCATCAACTAACTGGAAAGTTGTTGTTTCTTAAGGTAACTGGCAAGCACCACTTGTGGCACCTTAAAAACGTCTTTCAGGTCTTCTTTAAATTCCAGAGAAATGTTAAGTCTCACAAAGTGAAAAAAATGTCTGCATACCTTTCCGTGATTGCAGGCGTGGGAGCTCTCATGACCTCTTGATACAAGATATTCAAGCCACACAACCATTTATCAGCATCATCTTTAGAATCAGCTGAAAAAAAAGTAATATACAGTGAGAAAATAGGACGTAACTTGTGAAATATCGCTAAACCCCAGTACACAGAGCCGCAGGTCAACCTTTCTTCTGGATAAATCTCATTGCATAGCTTCATGTTGCTAATTCTGGAACTAATAATATACAGCATAAATTTGGGGGTGACAGGGTTAATCCTAGCAGCTCTGTCTTTCAAAAGGAGAACAGTTCTCTACATCATTTAACATGACCACCTGGTAATGTTTCAACACAACACAAGTAAGATCATGGACTGCATTCTCGATTTTCAGCTTTCCCTGGCAAACACCAATGAAACTGAAATCAATTTTTTGGGCCTTGGATGAGATGCTATCTTTACAGCTTTCAGTTGGGCAAAGTCTAATTCTCTTTAGAATGCTGGTTCTGAGCCGTCATGATGGCATTCTTCAATTAAACCAGTTCTGACAAAACTGGGAGCTCTAATCTGAGCAAATTCTTTAACTGCCTTCAAAGTAAAACAGTGTCTCAAAATATGAAGATTAAGTTTTATCAAAACATTTTCAAACAATGCTTTATCCCTCGGGATGAAGCTAGATCCCAGCCTCAGCTCCCTATGGAAATGTTTTTCAATTAGTTACAATTTTGGAAATAACACCCACTAACAGTGACAAACCAGTTCCACTCCCAAGACAATTCTGGCCTTTATGACAGCCACCATTCCCTTCTAAGTAGCAACCATTCAATATTGTTTAAAGAAACCAAGACAAAGCCCTTTAGCAAGGAAATGGATTTCCCCTTTACTTGAAAGTTATATCAGTCATATTGTTTCACAGTTCAGCATCAGGACATTGTGCCTCAAGGTACTGAGTGCTTTCCAAGTCCTAGCAGAAACCTGGGTTTGAAAACTGCCATGGAGGAAGGCTGTGTGGAGTGTCAGAGGAAACCAATCCGAGGTGCCTGGCCTGGATGTACTTAAGCACAGCTGCTTAAGCTAACTTCTCAGACCTCATCCAACGATGGTAAGATGATCTGGAGTTAAATATCTGTTACACTGGGTTCATCACAAGCAGTCTTTACCTTCCAACACGTCAGATTGGAAAGGTTTCCAGAGCTGCGATCTGTAAGCATTTAATTCTCAAACACACATGAAAGCTCTGTTAGCTTACTTGGAGTATTTAGTTTCTATAATAAAAAATGATCATTAAATAAAAAGGAAGGTTCTGTTACTGTTACAGTGCTGAGAAAGCACTCCTCTTTTCTCCTGTTAAGATTTTGCAACAACTTTGATGAATGAAATGGACAGGCACGTTTCTGTACAGGAAGGACAGAGAGAACTACCACTGCAAACAAATTGTTGGTGTGATTCTGAAGTGAGCTCCATCACAAACTTTTTAAGAATAGAATCTCTTTGCAAACTCCATCAGTCAGAAACCATATTCAGCCTGCTCTATAAAAACTGATATCCTTTTTCATTTCTCAACCTTTAGTTTTGCCACCCTAAATAATCTCACCTGAAATAAGAGGTGCTCCAAGCCTTACCCAAGATACAGGATGCACCACTTCTTTATTTCCCATCAATCTCTTCACTTTAAATTTACAACCTTTATGGTTCCCTAATCCTTCTTTAGAAGAGGTGTAGTATTATCAAGCGACTTGCACTCACACAAACTAAACTAGAACTTCAAATTAGCTCATACTTGCTCATAAACAATAGGAAAGTTTCTGTGATACAGACTAATTCTAACTCTATGGCTATTCCTTCCAGAATCGTTTGGCCACATTGAAAATGCCAGGGCAATATTCTGGCCACAGTAGAGACAAGAGCAAATCCTTTGCTGACTTTAAAGAGGACATCATCGTCCCTGCTCTTCAGCACTGAACACCTTGCAAGGGAGACTTAACCAGCAAAAGGTTTCCTTGCTACAGATGGCTGAGCAAATCAGAAACTATGCTAAAAACCTCTAGTATATCTGTCAACGTGATCTTGGGAAGTGATATATTAATAGAAACATATACAAAGAGACACAATATTTATTAACACTTTAACAGTAGTTGTCTTCTGATGAACAGCTAGCACTAACACTCCTAAAACATGCAGAGGTGTTGGCCATTACAGTGCAAGACAGATTGTGGCAACCGACTCATGTACTACATCCACAAGTTACACAACTGTTCTGTTTAGACAATATAAGGAAAAGTCTCATACAATGCACTTCGACAGCACAACATTACAAATGCGTCAGTTTAGAGATGTTTAATAGACAAGTAAAAGGTTTCAGGTTTTAAGCATTTGGTGCACTCCTGAACTGCAGAAGTAAAAAAATCGTAACATTCTTTGCATGATTGTTCCATTAATGTATTTGGTTGTTCAGTAGTTGGGTTTAAAGAGGAAACAAAAAAAAAGTTTACCTGCTAAACTTAAGGTATTGAGGACAAACTGGGTACCATAAAAAATAGTGAAGCAGTGTTCTTCTCTGTCTTTTGCTTTGCATCGTTCGAAGTCCTTTGAATTCTTTCCTGGGCGAATTTCTTTTATTTCCATCAGATCCACTGAAAGGAAACAACAGTAAATCAGTTAGCAGAGCTGTGCTTACCTTCCATCAGAGCCTGAAACAACAAGACAAAAAACTCAAAACATTATATATATATATATATACACATATACTTATACTGTTATAGATGGTTATATGACAAGAAAGGTAAATTGCACCAGCTTGCAATCCACAAATGAATGACTCAGTGTATTAATGACCAGAAGACAACATTTGGGAAAGACCAAAAGAAGAAGAAAAATAACTTCTCCTGTTGTTATCATATGACTGTCACTGACTATCAATGGACAAAGCTTATTCATATAGTCCCTTTGGGGTGCAGAAGGCATGTTTTCACAAAGGGAATTTATACTGAACAAGAAATTTCCAACTGTTCAGAGACAGAAGAATGACACAGGTTCTAATTTACCAATCTAAAAAGTATGCATCACATCTTAGAAAGTCAGCTTGCTTCAGTACACTCGCTAGCTCTCGTAAGAATACATGAAACAGGTGTATCTGGCAGTCTCCAGAAAGCAAAGAGAAAATCCAGCCAAATAATTAAAGCATTTACGAGCCTTTTCCTGGCCATCTCCAAAAAGATATCTGTCATTCAACATAACCTGTTGTAGCACCTTCAATTTGCTTAGGGCATAGCCAAATGGAAACAATGCACAGGCATGCATTTTCTCAAGTCAGCTCCCTTTTTGTCAAACCCTTCTTATACTGCCTGCATAAGAGCAGCGAGACAGCACTGAAATAGAAATATGTGTAGTCTCAAGATAAGATACTTATTAAAAAACTGAGGAAGTGGTTTGTTCTGCCTGTGAAGTAGACAAACAAGTGGCTCTTCCCACTTCTGGACAGTCTTGAGTTATGAGCTGCAGTATGAAGAGTGAAGAAAAACATTTCATGGCTGTTCTTGAAATGTGTTTATCAGACCTAGCAAGATCCAAGGAAAATAACTGAGGGTTTCTGTTCATGCATTTAAGAACTCCATAATATAAAAAGCAAGTTTTAACTGAGTACCTCATCACAGTTATTAACACATAATGAAAAAGAAACCAGGCTGCCAACAGGGTGGGGGAGCTGAACACTAGATAAAGCTTTGGCCCACTATCACTGGGTTTCTATGAAGCCAGTATGAAAAGGAGGGGGACACAAGCAAGGACATCCATCAAGAGAATGCTGATAATGAAACATTCATTCATTAATACAATTTTTTATTCTTTACAAAGTATCCCAGGCCAAACTTCCCACCCAACACTCCTTATTCTTTGACATTAAACAAGTTATCTTGGGAAAACAGGACCTCAAATGTCAACCTAGATTATCTTTAAGACACAAGCACCTTTCTTGAACTTATTTTTCCTAGTGTAATTACCTTCAAGATGGAGGGCAGCTGACGTCTCAACCTCTGTTTTCAGTCACTCTTTCAAACTACTAGATCATCTCCTAATATCTGGATGGCCAAGAGCCTTAAGTTTAAGTGTAACCTTCTAAAATAAATTCATGACATAACCGTAAATGATCCCCAACCAGAAGCTCTTACTGAGGACTCAAGTCTTCTGACAGTCTCACTTAGACCCCCAGCAGTGTATCTGGACACACATCCCAAAATGCCAGCATCTGAAAAAGACAGGCTAAGCCCACCCAATCACATTCATTACTCAGGATGCAAAGGAAGGAAGTACCTTAGTGGCCACATATATATATACATATATAATATACAGCAAGGGACCGTACACCACACTGGCTCATGCTGATAATGGGCAAGAACAATGCCAGGTACATTTTCTTTCCCTTTGGCCAACAAATCTCTGCTGAGAAACACAGTTTTAACTTGAAAGCAAAGCGTACCTTTCATTTCTCGTTCCCATAAATCCATGCAGACAAAACACCGCACCACAAAGAGCCCCTCAAAGCATAAACTACGAGCAGTGATAGAACAGTTTCACAATCTGCACTGCTGTTGTCATTTCAAGCGGCTCTTACCTCATCCAGACCTCTGAAACAAACACACAGCCTTGCTTAACGTCTTCCCTCAGTTACACATGCACTCACTACACTCCTTTGCTTTGCATTACAACCTTCCGGCCCTACCATTCCATTCCCTCGTGTGAATGTATGTGCATATACACACGTGCACAGGGATATTTGCACACACAGCTTTCACAGTGCTACTGCTAATCTTACATTCTTCTATTCACACTGCTTTAAGGACTGGACTATGAGGATAGATGTTAACAATAGAAGAAAAAAAAAGTAAATTATTTTTTCTTGTAAGGGCTAGTAACCAATTTAGAGAAAACCACACCATCCTCTTTGTGTATAGTAATATTGAAGGGCTGGAATTTGTTCACATAATAAGGCCTTATAAGAACTACACTGATCTTATGGGATTTCTCATGTGTTCTTTAGAACAAGCTCAATTAACATGAACTAAATGTGTTATTGTTTCTCTGACTTGTCCTTGGAAAGGATTGCTAAGCCCCAAATACTAAACAGTAAAACAGTGGTTCAGTATGAGAACAAAATTTAAATTAAAAAAAGAGAGAAAATGTTATAACAAGACCACAGACTAAGAATTTTACATTCCAGTATTTTTCAGGTAACATATGCTGTATGTCCTACAAAACTCTAGCAAGATCATTACATTTATTTAAGTAATGTATGAAACAGAACCACAAAATTAAACAAGTTTTATTAAATACTCTTTCGATTTTTACAGAAGAAATAGTATAATTTCATGTTACAGTTTCAGAAAGTGACTAGAAACTACCTGTATGTATTCCAACTATACTTTACAAGTACGGTTTAATATGTATTATTTCATATTGGTGAAAGGAAAGCTAGGGGAAAAACTGGAGGGGTAAAGAGAGAGACATGCACAGAAAGGATATATTCGGGTCTCGGCCAAGCCCTGCTGTCCCCCCACGAGGGCTAGAGTTGCCAGCACCCTCCACCCAATGCCCATTGCATCCGGAATGGCCAATCCCAATGATCCAAGAAGGGAACAGCCAGGAAAAGCAGCAACATGTTTCAGACTCAGATTAGTAAACCAACTGTACCAAGTTGCCTGTTACTGTGAACTTATTATAGCACAAACTGTCACCCAACAATTAAAATATAACTTCTTGCCTATGTTACAACTAGCAGCACAGTGCCTTGGGCACTCCATCTTCTTACTGCCTTGATGCTCTGGAGCCTACCTTCTTCTCAATTCCACATGCAAATTGCAGAGTCATTTTCTGACCTGTCTTCATGGACAGATATTCCCGGGGCCTAATATGTCTGAAAAAAGCACAGACCTGGACATACGCAGCTTGCAAATTGTAAGATCAACTACAATAGGCTTGCAAGTGCAATTTCCAAGTAACTTTATAAGATTACTGGATTTCCCAAGGAAACGCAGCTCAAAATGTGTTCCATAAGAGGAGCTGACTCACACCCAGCAAGATAAGGAGGACACAGCCAATGCATTCTTTAAGATGCCAAAAAGTTAAGAAGCCTAGAGCCACTCAAAAGATCTACAATGCTAGCTTACATTTCATCCATTCTTCTATGTCATTTCTTTCACGGGTTAAAAGAATCTTCTTGGCAGTCTCATCAGTCCCCTATTGTTTCTGACAACTCCCTCAGGTGACTGTTTAACCAGACTGGACTTTGAGGCACCTTCAGTTCCCATTCTGTTTCAGGCTCCGATCTGGATATTCAGTTTTCACCACATTTGTGGCAGTTTAAAGCCTGAAGGAGCTGCACATCTGCTCTTGATGTTTGGTAAATGTGTCTGTTTGGCAAATCAGTTAATTCAATGGATCATTACACCATATATAGCAACTTTCCAAAGACTGCACAGATTAAAAGGCACTAAGCAACTAAGAGTGCCTGCAAGAGCTCTTTACAGCCACAAATTTAACAATAACCTTTTGATCCGTAACATCTGCACTGATCTTCATTGAGATAATTTGGCAGCAAAAATCACAAGTTGCTGTTACCTTTCTTTCAGCTACCCCAGGAGGCAGATGGGAAAACAGAACTTGGGTTCCACTATAGTAGGTGTAGGAATGATGCAAACAGAGCTGCAGAAAACATTACACTGTTGTATATGACAACACTGTGCTGATCATTCCAGGTACACTTTAAACAGGAACAAACCAGTACTGCTGTCCAAAGGGAACAGTTTGCCTCCTTCCAGCCCTAGTGCTCACACATCACTTGTTGCTTGCAGGAAGCACAACTGTTCAGTGGCCAAGCAGATAACTGTGTGAAGGAACTGTGCTTAAAATCAGCCAGTGCTAACAGCAGAACTGCAATACATTAGCTGGAAGTGACCATGTAAGGTCACATTAGGAAGGCATGCTTTAATACATTAAATGCATTATTTACTTTGTTAGGTATTTTCAACAGCAGTCCCCAGAAGTCTACAGGGAAACTACTAGCAATGTTTCAGAAGGGAAAATAAGGGACTCTGATCACCCAAGCAGTGTGGACCCAGACACAGGGGTGGGCACTCTCCATATGAATATCTTTGCATTTTTCTGAGTATACATAGTAATGTTCTGCACAAGCATTTTTAGAATCCACATCTTTTCAACAATTTGCATTACAAAATATTCTAAAGAAGGTTTCATTTCAGAGAGGCAGAAGCCACCTCCTGCGAGAAAGGCTATGTGCAAATGAGCCCCCACTGAATGAAGAAGGCCTTCAGTATCCTTTTGCAAATGGATTTCACTGCGGTTTGTGAGGACAATGACTTTGGTCTCAGTTTTACGGAATTAAAGTTTAACTATACAAGGTGTGTCTTCTGTTTTATTCAAAACAGCAGTGAAACACTGTGTGCAGCTCTAAAGAGAAAAAAGTGAGGCTTCTCTCACAGAAGGGCAAAGTCATATGAAGGAAGAAACCTGAAGCATGTGAGTACAGGAGCGGTATGCAAAGCGATTCAGCTCATACAAACAGTGGAATCGAATATGACATGCAGCAGCCCAAGGAATTACAGCTAAGTCACAGAAGTATCTGAAAACACAGTTTGCAAGGATGCAGCATGAGAAATGGCGTGGTGGGTCTTGGCACAGGACCTGAGCACCTTCCCAAGGGGTCCTCTGGGGCTGAGCTGTGTGACTGACAGAAGCCTTAGTGATGTGCACCATTTAAACCAACAGGCTTTTAAACAGCCATGTCCCACAGAGCCCTCACCTACAGAAACAACAAATTACCTTCTTACCAATGATAGCTACACCTTATAAATTAACAGCTCCTGACTGGACTGCTCAGCAGAGCAACAGCATGTTACAGCCCTTCTCAGTTTGATGGGCCCTGATTTCAAGGGGCCACAGCCTTCAAATGGCTTTTGGCTTCATACTGAAAAGAAAAAGGCACCTTCAGAAAATGAGAAAAACAAACATATGTGCCCATAAAAGTTGACAATCTACTCTCTCAAACAAAACAAAAAGCTTGCCATGTAAAACTTTGACTTTGGGAAAATATACTGGAGTATCTACATCTCCCACCCACTCTGATCAACCATATTAGCAGCGCTCTGGTCTGCAAAGATCACCAAGCTGGATCCCCGTTTCAGTGGCCAGCCACAACAGGAACTCTGGTCTGTGTAAGCTAGCATTAAACACTGCAAGAGTGAGTTGCTGAAGAATGATCTGAAAAGAGCTAAAGGCTAAAACACGTTCAGTTTTTTCATTTGACCACAGAAACCATGCTCTGAATTCTCAGTTGGAGGCTTACACAAAGATCCCCTGGGTAAGAACAGAAACACACCAGTTTCAAATTAGAAAAAGGTGAATTTTAATATTTCTTTGAAATGATACTCCACAAAGGGCAAGAAGTAGATTCACTTTTGCAATGACATTTTGTTCTTAACAGTTTATAGAATGCAAATTAGAAAGAAACGAAAGAACACGATCCTGGAGCATTCAGTGGGAGTTATGTTTGTTTCTCCTGTTTACTAATTACTACATGGCTGAAAAAGTACAGAAATTTAGACAGAAAAAAAAATGACAATGGAAAATTAGCAAGATGAAATCTAACCTTCAAGCCAAAAGAAGCATTTCACACTTCTCTGCAGAATATGTTGATATTCACTACTTCACCCAGAAAGGTGGAAGTGCTGTAAATGTTCATACCATCCTCTCCAAAGAGAAAGAAAGAAAGGTTTTCCACAACAGAGAAAGTTCTCGTAGACATTCAAATTTTACTAATTAGATGACTTAGCGATTTAACTTGGTGAAAAAAAAAAAAAAAAAAAAATCCCCCAACTTTGCTTAAGAATGTGAGCTACTTCTACAACCAGCCTCTTAGGTTCTTGCTAGTCTGACAGCTGACAGGGTGCTCAGAACCAAAACGCGTTCCCTTCAGATCATTTCAGCAGGAATATTAACGGCAAATTCAGCAAAATTTAATATCAGAGACAACATGCTGCAGGATAAAATCCACAAAATACAAGAATGAACATCTAAATAAATAAATATCTTGTTAGAACAGCACCATCTGTGGCAGCATACATAAGCTTGCCATTGTATTAGTTACACATCCCTGCATTTCAGCTCACCCTGTAAACTGCACTTGGCCTGATCTGCTCCAATTATCTACATGACTACATTATAGGTGCACTGCTGCTTCAGGGTGCATTGATCATTATCCAGGTGCAACATTCTGCAGAACTGTGGTTTCTACTTGGCAGTGTAACAAAACCTGAAAACAAACACAGCGCAATCCCACAGATCAGGAACAGAGCAGTACTCACAGGTTTAAATTCTACGTACAACATGAATTTACTGAGTTAGTTCTTTGTTTCTTTCACTCCCTTTCTTAATATATCCCTGAAATACGAAAATTCCGCTTATGAATTTTTAAGAGGACTAATTCTGTGAAATCTCCTTGTTTGAGTGGGAAGTAAAGCTCACGTGATTTTTAACAGTCTCTAACAATTCTATTTTCATATATTAGACAAATCATTAGTAACATTAAATGAATCTGAGCTGGTAAATGTATTAAAAAAGTGGGCCACAGTCATTTTGTTCTACAAACTCCGGAAAAAAAAAATAGAGAAAAAAGCAGGAGAAGAAAGATAACATGAAATTAGCAGCTCATGTTAATTCTAAAATAAAATGTTATTCACTGTGAGTCTTAGGTGTTAATTAAAAATGAAAAAGGTATGAGGTATTCCTGCTACATTAATATACATCTGGAATGAAGATATGTTAAACTGAAGTACATCATTAGCTTCCAAAGCCTCAGTTTCAACAGGCTTTATTCCTGTGCTTCACAATTTTGCCGTGGTGGTGTCAGGGACATCTCAGAGCATAAATTCTCCTGGCTATTAATCATCACTTCACACAAGCATTGATGGAGGAGCATGCAGAAACTCCCATGTTTTCCAGTGACTAATCAGACTCCAGCTGTCACAAACTTTCCCTTAACAGCTCTCCTTAAAGCACTTCCCATCTGATACAGAACAAAACACCCATTCCAGCTCACCTTTCAGAAGACCTGCAACTTGTCGAGTAATTGCTATACCAACTTAGATACCATAACTTCTTTGCGCCTTAGTTTATTCCTGTGCATCTAATTATGCATATCACAACACATAGAAACATTCGAAGCTTTATTTGGTAGCACTGAATGCACTCTAAGTCAGCAAATGCCAGGTGCAGGACCCCAAACATGTCTCTTGGCAGAACACTGCCTTCAGTAGATCCCACTCCTGCTCGCCCTTTCCTTCCTCTCTGCTTTTCACAGCTGCCAAGTAGTTCTCTGCACTGCTACCTCAGCTATGACAGTGCAGCTACTTTTGGGCCATCTGCTATCCTAGCAAAGACACAGAGCAGCAGGGTTGCTGAAACGGGGGCAGAAGTGACCCCAGAAACCACAGCAATGTCCAGCATATCTATTGTGTGGTCAGCCTGCAACAGCTTAAAGAGGATAGAGCTTGAAGAGCAGCACAGGTGTGACCGAGGGGCCACCACACAGCCCCATGCACTGCTGTAAAGGGCTTACATGCTACACAACCACACAGCAGAACTAGGGGAAGTGACGTGCTGAGCAGCGCACTGCAATATTGTCACAGCTTCACAGTCAAGCATACAGCATGCAGAAATTAGTGTTTGCCAGAAAAGAACCATTACAAATTGAATAAGCAAATCAATTCCCTCCATACCAGGAAACTGAAATATCCTTTTCTGATGTGTTGATAACACAAAAACTTGTTTAGCTCTTTTCTGGTCTCCAAGATCGGTACTTCTGAAACTACAAATCCATAAACTAATAGGCCACTAAAACCTACAGGTACACAATCCATGGACATGTCCTATTGGGTCCCATTCAAGGCAAATGTATTTATACCACATTGCAATACACAAAGCACAAGAAAAAAAGTAAATAAATAAAAGACTCGAGGGCAAAAACATTGTCATCAGAAGTTAAATCAATGCTCAGTCACCAATGGCCTGGTAACTTAGGATCGAGAGCTCTGAGATTCTGAGCCCCACAAGCAGTCCCATAGCCCGCCTAGCAAACATTATCTTTGTAGTTTAAAAGGATGGAGGACAATGCAGAATAAAAATAAATGCCTTTAGTAAGCAGAAGGCAGAAGAAAAAGCCCAGTCATTTTGTAGCCACTACCTACACATGTTTCCCCCCGATGACCTCAGAGCTATGAGGGCACCTAAAACGCCTCTCTGTACAGAACTACAGCAAGATGACCAAAAGAAGTCCAAGCATGGGGGAACATAGTCATATCTAGCACAGATCTGTTTCCCTCAGCTTTTTGCATAGCTCTCTGCAAACCCACATACGGAAGCACACGTCACTGGCATTCATTTTAATACATTAATGAAATCCTGCATGCCAAACATCTGTGATTACAACTCTTCTAAAAGATGCATTGCTCCCTTCTATCTATTTCAGTTTTGCTCAGTGGGTTCATTGGACCCAAGCGAATCCAGGAAAGGCATATGTAAGGTGACAAAGAACAGCAGCACTAGGAACCTTCACTAGGCCTCCACTACACCAAGAGAACTCCGGGTCAGGCAGCTGCACTCTTTCCATTGCTGATCCTTCCCCTTTCATTTAAAAGAAAACTTGATACTTCCAAAGAATGTAAAATATGGACAAATTGTATTTATTTTTGCTTGAAAGGTGCTCGGATATTAGTCTCTTCGAACACTGCAGGCTATAAGGAAGACACCTCAAGACACCTCACCTGATCTGCGTTTGGTCCTACAACGTGTTACACTTTCCAACAGCAGAATCACATAAACCCAAGAAAGACAAGTCTCACAAGAGGATCTGAGTTTCCATACATCGAGAAAAATCTACAGCAAGCCTGATTAGCTTGGACAAGCTCAACAGCTACGTTGCCCTCACGAAAACTGAGCCATCACCCAAGAACTCCCTTGGCTTGAGCAATTCTTGGCTGCACAGCTGTGCAGGACAGAAAGCCTGAGCATGCACAGGTTGTCCACACCACTAGGACAACTTGGAGGAAGAGTGTGTGCAACCACAAATGGGTAGCTCCTTCCCCTCCCTTGCAGGTGGGCAGGGAGGACTGACTCTGACAGAAGAAGTGGTACATGAGGCTCCTTCTCCCCTTCAAGGGAAACAGTGAGGTTACAGTGTGGTGTGTGTTGCACAGCATGATCTGTAAAGCTAGAACAAAGCACCAGCCGAAATAAGACCTTGTGCTTGCAAAATTAAGAAGCGATGTAGCACCATTCAGCACCAACACAACTCTCAAGCTGGAAAAAAAAAAGTTACCAAGACCCTCAGATGCTCTATTAAAGTAGGAGGACTTCCGTGACACGTATCACTTGAAAGTTTGGCTCCCTGATCTACTGTTGAAATAGCATATCCTTCTGAAAGGACACAGGTAACCTGCACTACTTCACGCAGGAAAAAATACGGAGATTTCTCACCAGTCCCTTTTTGTTAGAAGATCTCTTTAGTATATTGTGACCCAACTCCTTCAGACGGCCAGTGGAAAATCTCCAATACTCAGGCATTGCGCAGTCTAAGCCACATAGTGAAGATGAAGACTGCTTAAACCAGACTTCCTTATCTCTGCATATCATCACTTGTTACCACACCAAAGGCTTGGAACTAGGAGTTTTATAAAGAAGTGTAGTTCCATTTTTACGTACTCATCCAGAGTAACATATCTACACTGAGCAGGAAACAGCTATGATTTTAGCAACTCTTTCACAGAATCATAGAACGGTTTGAGTGGAAAGGGACCTTTAAAGGTCATCTAGTCCAACTCCCCTGCAATGAACAAGGACATCTACATATTCAGAATGGAGTAAAAGGCTGCTGTTTTTACTCCATTCTGAATATAAAGGCTGACAGCTTTCTACCAAAAGTGACCGTTCCGCAGGTAACGCAATTAAAAACACACAGAACTACCACACCGAGGGCCACGGGGCTGTCTAAACATTTCCTATCAGCACAGCTAATCCTACATCTCCCTTGCACAGATCTACTTAACCCAAATAAAAGTAGCTGCCTTACTGTTAGTGTGAGGCTTAACTTAAATCCCTTCCAAAACAACACTAACCAAACTGAAAAAAGTCCTTGTAAGAACCTAAGGGATCACCCACAACAAGCACTGAGCAGAATCACCTCCACTCATTTGTGCAGTTATTTCCAACATCCACTGGTTGGGACAAACATCCAGTACACAGTGACACATTAAATGATTATTGTATCTCTCTGTACCATGTTCTCCTGGACTGCTGAAGTTACTGTACCACTCTTACCCATAATGAATGCTAATTCTTGCTGGAGTGCAGCACATGGAAATAGCAGCCATTAAAATTCACATCACAAATACTGTTTACTGAAAAGCACCTCTCAATATTAAAGCACAGGATATTGAACAACAATCTAAAACTTGAGATCATAATTCCATGCCCTTTGCCACTAAACATACGTATATATTGCAAATGTGTAAAGTTTTTTTTTATTTCTCACAAAGTCAACACAATTCAACAGTGAATATTTGGGGTCATTCATATGTACATTTATATATACAAGTGGAAATAATTTTTCTCTTATCATAAAATTGTTTGTATCCTTTTAGCACAGCTCCAGAGAAATAAAAATTTTAATTCCCCTATCACTGGTATTCAAGAAGCCTATCCTTTAAATTACTAAGACGTAAAGTGCAAATCCAGAAATATTCCAATTTTCAAGCAAAAAGGAAGCCTGAGCCTCAGTCAGAAGAAGAAATAGCAAATTTATTTAAAAAAAAAAAAAAAAAGATTTCCTTCCTCTTCAGCAGAAACACAGCAAGTTAAAGCTGCAGTGACTTTCATTTCAAGTAGACAGAACCTTTCCAACAGTTCACATAATTTTCTGAAGCAATGCTTGCAAAGTAATTCTCAGGGTTAGGGAAGGTTCTTTGATTTTTAAGACGTATCAATAACATCGATTGACTGAGAATATGCAAATGGCATATTCTCAGTAGGGCATATTCTCAGATCTAAAGTTTCCATTGTTTTAAAGGTCACTTACATGTTGCTGAATTAAAATAACTGCTACAGCACGAGAACTTTCAGGCAGAAGCAGATGGCCTTTGGATAAATTGCAGGTCTACAGCGGAATTCCCTGTTCTGGTAACGAGTGCCAGCGTATCTGGAGGCAAGTCATTATCCTGCTGGATTACCCAGGTGTCAGAGTCAAACACAATATTCACCTTTTCTTTAAAGTGTCAACTTCTATGTGTAGAGCAAGCGATTTAATTAACAGGATGTAGTACTAGGCACACACCTCTTTAGGTCTGGCTGCTTTGTGCAAGTGGCTGCAGCAGTCTTGAACTCCACGATCCCACGTTATTTTTGTCAGAGGGCTCTAAGGCCTCATTCACCCACTACATGGGCATTTCCTATTTTGTCCTAATCCATGCATCACCCTAGTTTTTATTTACCAAGTACATTCAAGCCATGCTCTCATAACTGAATTACTCCTCCACACAGGACCCGGTCTTCAGCATGCCTCACTCAAGGATCTGAGCATATCAGAACTACTAAAGTACTTGCATTCACACTCATAATTATAGGAAGGGATAATTACCCTCATTTCACATGAGTTTTTCCCAGAACACTACATACAAGCACATTTTCACCACCAATGACAAAAAAAAATTCTCCAGACAACCAGCCTTTCGCTCCATTGCAATAGATTTCCTGTTGCAGATCCAGGCCCTGCAAGGAACAAGACAGGAACCAGCAGAAACAGGAGCAAGTAGGAATTTAATGCTTGTAAGTAGCATGAAGTTACACAGGCAATTCAAAAATCACGTACCTTCTCAGTGCTTGTCTTCACAGCCTTACAGATGGATGCATTTTTAGCTTACTGCGGATTTAGCAAAAAAAGAAGTTTCTAAAAATCCAAAAATCAATAGTCAAACTCCATTCTCCTTCTGCCCACTTTCTGTCACAGCACTTTGTAATTTTTGCCACACGCACGCCTCCATATCTATGACCTCTTCTCTCACCCCAGTTTAATTTAGTCTCAGTTTCCCTCATGTTCTTAACCTCTCTTCCTTCTCTCAGGCCTGGACCAACCTGTTTCTCATTGAGCACTGTCTCTTCTCATTAAGTTCTAGTCTTACCTCTGAGATTCCCTGTGCTATACTTAATTTCTTACTACAGTATATCTGTTCAGCCTTCACAGCTCTCCATCTCCAGACTCCAACTTCTTATCACAATTTCAATTCCTAAATTCAACTCCCAGCTTCTCATATTAGCTGAGGCTGACCAATAAATGATTCTGGCAACTCAGACAATTCAATCCCTTTACTGAAGGCAAACACCGTTTAGCAGTAATAGAATAACACAGTAAAATAAAACAGTTACCACGTGGTCATATGCAAACACTATAGTTACATTATAATAATGGGAACTGCAAGAATCCCCAAAATTGCAGGTTGAGCTTCGTTGACATCAGCCTTATTCAGTAATAACTGAAAATTAGTTTCGCTTTATTTTATACCATGGCTTTTGTAGTCCTACGTAGCTATAAATCCCACTTTTATTTCCCCACCTAATTATAGACAGTTTAGATAGCAACCAAAGAGGCACTGTCAACTCAGGACCTTCAAACCATCCCTCGTATTTCACGCCTCCATCCCCCTGAGTCATTGGTACTTTCCAGCAATGGTCCTAAAAAATTATTCCTATCCTGGTATGGCAAATTCCTCAAGAAAACAAATTTTAATTCAGTTTCCTTTCATTTGGAGCTTTTTCTTTTGGAGAAAGAGGTAAAGAAGTACTTATCATTTTAAGCTACAAGACCTCTTGATGCTTAATGATGGAAAATAGTTGTCACTCCTAACAGAGAACACAGGTAGTATCATACTCAAGGACAAAAACTTGGAGTGCAAGATTTAGGGAAAACGCATGTTAACCATATATAAGCACAGCATTATTCAACTAACTAATGAACTGCAGAAGATTTTTCAACAGCACTGCAACAATTCAGCATATTCTTGGCAAATTACCAAACTCTTTTCAGCCAAAAGCTTCATCATGTTAATAAAGGCTCAATAAATAAATACTTGACAATTACATTAATTTATAAGTAACTCCAAGTTCAGGGACACTTTGAAAATACTCACAGAAACCTTCGATCTTGTCAGCTGTCTTGCTCCAGGCTACCTGCCTGGTTTCCATTATAACTTGAATAGTCCTCCTTTCCAGACTACTCTTCTTAATACTGAATACTGTCATGACAGTTCCCAGCTCCAATGTCCTTTTGATCTGGCTTTTCTCATACTCCGGCAGCTCTCCATAATCTATACTCTTTCTGGGCATTTTTTTAGTTTTCTTTTTCAATCAAACCTTTATGGTTTTCACTGTGCTGAAAAGAAAAAAAGAAAGAAAGAAAACAGACCAAAAAAAATCAGTATTTAAAACAGTATTTTTATTCCTTTAAAACCATATTTATAAAAATTAAAGATACTGGTGGATCCACACGAACAGACTCCTTTAAACAAAGCTCAAACCCTGACTACATTTATCTTGATTTGATGACTTCAGGAGTCTCATAAGACATCAAAAAAGTATCACTTCAAGCTTAAGATCCTTTCAGGTATCAGATCAGTTTTTACTTACCATTTTATAGGGAGTAAAATACCATTAAGTCTTTGCTCATGGACATTTTTCTATTTGACAGAGAGAGAACTAGCTCTTTTCAGCCATTCCTATAAAAGTTTCTTCATTGTTTTAGGGTATTTGTAGACCTGCATGCCATAAAAACTTTGTGAGTTCTATGTTATGCTGGAAGTTAAATCTTCAGTTCTGGATTGAAACTGAGGGTAATTTAATTTCTGGAACTGTAAAAAATACCTGGAAATCGATTTTGTGCTTAGTATTAACAATCAAGATATCAATATGGAAAAAGATATTTGCAAGATTCACAGCACAATCAAAATCCTTTTCCTCTCCCCTACTTATATATATATATATATTCACAATACTAATTTCAGACAGCCAAAATGCTGTGCTCATGGTGAACGGCAGCAGGTTTGCTGTTCTCCTTGCCTCGTCTTACTACAGAAGCATTAATTTACTGCTTGAAGAGAATTCCAGAAACCTAATTACAGGCTTGATTACTCCTCAGCAGGATTATTTACAAACAGAAAGCCCTAGAACCTGCTCTATCATCCATGTACAAAGAAGGAAGTGATGCCATTTTTGCCCAAGCAGCGGGAGCTGCTGCCACACGGTTCCCAATGACTCCCTTTAATTTCACCCCTGGGCAGGACAGGTTTAAGTGTCCTGCTGGATTTCCCTCTGGCAGGCAGCAGCCACAGCATCCCCAGTGTTCTCCTCCTGTCTCCTCAGTCCACTACTCCGCATCACAGTTTCAGTTTCTGCACTGATAACTAATTTGTCCGTGCCACTTCTCGCTTCCCCTTGGTAACTTCTTCCAGCTCTCCTCCCCCTCACCCCATGTCAGTCTCCTGACCTGTGCTTCACTAAGGAGCTCTCTTTTCTGCTCTCTCATTAATACCACAAAGCTGTCTTTCAACCTTGTGTCTCTAACCACTTTCAGTCCCATCTGTCAGACTCTGAAGCGGTCCAGTGCAATCTTTCCAATCTCTTTTTAAATTCTACAACTTCAGAGAACACTGTGTTTTTTTAGGCTATCAGAGAAGCAAACAAGGCCCTTCTTACCCACAGAACGGCCTCTTCTGCTTTGCCTGCACTGAACCTGAGGTCCATCTAGTGTTTTGCAAAGAGTTACACAGATTATACAGTGTTTAATTAGCTAGTTACTGTGTAAGGAAGAGTACTCCATTGTCCTATTAGTACTAAAACTATATAAATATCTATGCCAATCCTACAACTGAGACCTTTGGACAACTTTTAAGTGTCATAAACAATGGCAGACTTCAGTCAGAATGTGGCTGATCCCTTCTGACTCCCTGGGACTAATCAGCTTAACATTGCAATCACCACCAGCTTGCATCTAACAATTTAGCCATAATCATCTAGCTACATTGACTTATAACAACAAAAATACAAGGAGAGCAAAAATAAAAGTCTTTGAAAAGCACATTGTTTTGGAGCTGAAAAATGAAACATGCCTTAAAGCAACATGAGAAGGAATTTCTAAACATAATAATTTTAATAAAAGGCAATGAAGCATTTTTTGAGAGATTAGTCCCTTAGTACAAAGGAACTGTCTCTTAGAGGTGGCTTCTAAAGCAGTTTCCGCTGAATATTATAGACTGGACTTCCTCTTTTAAAGTAGCTCTTTCTTTTAAAAAGAAAGTGAACACTGCTTTTAGCCTACCTACAATCTTAAACTATAAGCCAGGCTTTTAACTTACTCTGAAACAACACTGTAGCTGAGGACACCTACTTCATCAGTAAGAAGGCAGAAAAAACTTCACAGCACTTCATCAACCTAATCAACCATCCCTTTATTGTTTGTATACCTGTTCCAAAACTTAGAACAAACACCACTGAGAGCTTCCTAACTGTGAAACACACCAGACCTCCCAAAAGAACTAATGGAAGCACCTGATGCCAGACCTAACCTTTTCAGCATTAAGAGGCTTCCCAGGCACAAAAGTGTGTACCCTTCAGCCCTCTTACACCCTTCACTGCACAACTACGTGAATCTACAATATTTCTACCCATTCACCCAGCAGAACTCCATGATAACCCTCATCAACACAGCACCTGGTTGCCCCTAAATCAGTGGAGCATGAGCTACAAGGCACCGCGGTGCAAAGCAGAAGCATTACTGCCCTTCTATGGAAAAGTTCCTGAAGCCTAAAGCAGAAAGAAATGTCCAAATGATTCAACGAGCGATCTCGTAATCACATAACATATAAGATCTGGTTTAGGCACAGACACCAATGCGTGACTCTTTTCCTTCAATTGTAGGCACCACAGGAGCAAAATTTCAATGCCGTCCTGTATTAAATGCAGAATTGGGATTATTCATTACTTTTTGCGTTGCGACACAACAGTAATTTCTACACGGTCTTTAACTGAAGAGCCTGAACATTTTGTACCAAGAAGTCAGAAAGACTCACTGCAAAGAGCCAAGTGAACACAGACATGGAGAAAGATGTACTTGGCGCTATCCAAGAACCTGCATATTCAGTTTTACTTCATTGCAATACATCTCAATTTCAAAACCAAACCCTTATCTGAAGATCAGTCTACAATTCTTACCTTGCAGACATCTGATAAAACAAAGAGAGAAAAAGAACTGTAGAAAAGTGAATTTACAGAGAGAGCAAAGAACATTTGAGATGAGCACAGTAGAACTGCTCCTCAGTTACAGGACACCGCAGGTGCCTTCCCTGCGCACAAAGGTTGCTCAAAAAGCGGAATCAGAAGTTAGACTCGCCCCAATTTCTACATTTTCCCATGAGCTCCGGGTGCTGACGTCCCCATTCTGCACGCGTCGCTGCATCCTCTAACCCCAGCCCTGCGCCGGGCTGCACTTGGGACAACACCTCACCCAACCCGGCACAGCACCGCCAGCCCACCAGCAACACCACCTCATAGCAACTAATAACAATCAACAGATGGCTGTTTGCACGGAGCTGTGCAGCGCAGCTGCCAGCTGGAATCCAGCATCCTGCCGAGCAGGGGGAACCGAAGCGCTCGGCCGCGCAGAACACCTGCTAGGGACCAAACGCTGGCACAGGCTGCGGCCCTCAGCCCTGGGCCGACCCGTGCAGGGCGCTGGGCTTCTTCCTCCTCCAGCAGGCCGGCCCGCAGCGCGGACACCCAACCGCGAGGTGCCGGATGGCGCGGTCAAATCAGCGAGCCCCCAGAATCCTCACCCCTTCCCCGCGCCGCCCGCCGAGCACCAGCCCCTCGCGGGACCCTCCCTCCCCTGCCCGCCTCCTGCTGCCCACGACGCCCCGCGCGCAGCCGGCCGGCCGCCCCGCAGCCTCACCTCCGCCGGCCGCGAGGACGACGCGGCGCTGGGCGCTGCCGGTGTCAGCACGGCTGGGGGGGTGGTGATGGTGGTGGCGGCCGGTGGCGGTGTCGCCGCGCCCGGCCGCGTCTCTCCGGGGCACCCACTTCTGCTTCTGCCGTACCCGGGAAGGGGCGGGCCACGTGACCCCGGCGGCCACCTCCTGGTGCGCGGGGCGGGCGGCGCTGTCCGCGCGGGTTCCCCTCAGCCGGAGCCCCCGTCCGTTCAGCGCTCGTGGGGCGGGTGCCAGCCCACCTCCCTGCTGCCAGCTCACCCAGGGCACGGGGCGTTCTGCTGTCACCCTTCAGCCGCCCACAGAGCTGGGAGAGAGCCGCCGTGGCCCCCTGTGAAGCCCCTGTCAGGGATCATCAACCTAAGCGCTAAATAAATGATGACACAGTATCGTGAGAGTGTGGCTTTAGGTGAAAGGCTTAAAAACTGTGACAGGAATTATGTTTTCAAGTTAAAATTCACTGACTGTGATCCACAGCCATATACGTTACATCACAACAACCCCAGCTTATGGTCTAATAGTTTTTGATTAGTAATTTTACCCTCTGCATGCAGAAATTACTGAAACAGTATCGTATCCGAAATGAGATAGTGACAACAAGTCCTACAGGAAACACTAGGAGCAATGCTACCTTGCTGCTTAGGTCAGGAAGGGACGAAAATGTTCATTGTCTTCAGCAAAGCTAAGAGAAGCAATTTGGGAAACTCTTCCCAAAGGCATTTAGCAAACCCTTGTCATAGTTAAAAGCATCCACGGACATATCAGGACCAGAAGCATGACTTCTGAGTAGGGCTTCTCAGGACCAGAAACTGAGGAGTGCATGCAAAACACACCACCACAAAAGGAAGAAAGCCCAAAACCATGCACCTCTGCTCTCTGAATCCCAGCTGTCAATTCCAGTGTTAATGTGGATATACTGGCAGTGAATTGCAGCCCCTCCTGGTTCTGCTTCACGAGGCTCAGTACCAGCATGCTCCTCACTAGTCATATAGCATCGCTTCAGCACAGGAACTACCCTTGAGCAACCCACAAGCCACACAGGCACAGAGTTGACCATCTTTCTGATATGCAGCCTTAGATCTAGATGTAATTCAGTGTGGTTGGGCTTCAGTGTTGTCCTGCAAGGAAGATTAAACCTACCAGCTCCCAATATCTCACGTGCAACCTCAGGCTTCACTGATAAAACTCTCTTACAGTTGGAGAGCTGTGTAAAAGAAAATACACCTGTGGAAGAAAAACATAGCTTCAGTGGAGTTTGTAACACTGAATCCTGTAAATTGCTGGCTGTAACAGAACCTTAACCATATAGATGGGGTAAGCAATTCTTTAAAAAGACACAATAAAATAGTGACTTTTGGAAACATCAGCTATTGCTCAGCACATCCAGAAGCATGAGTACTTGGCTGCCCTCACAATCAGGACAGAAGATTAAAAGTCACTGTCATAATCAGCAGCTCCTGCCATCCGACTTTGAGTGACTTTTACACTTCAGTCATAAATATCTCAAAAAGGACATTGACACTGACACTTTTTAATTACAGTATTGAAAGGTTCAGCCCTATCTTATTCCCTTATTTGGTGCTGAAGTGTTGATTACTTCCTCTTACGAATAAGCAAGGCATCAAAGAAGATCACAGGCCTGGCCAAGCAGCCTCCTGCATGCAATAAATAATGGTCACAAAACTAGTGCTGTCTCCTCACAGGAGATACAAAGAAAATAAAGCTTTTGTGTAGAGGACAGAAGTTGAATAGTTTTATCCCATCGATTCCCGTTTGTAAGAAAAATTAAAGAGCCCTTAGCAGGAGGAACTTGGAGGATATTGTCCAGCTGTAGCTGCACAACTCAAGTAATGACCTTCCCGAGGAGCCACCTTCAAACCTGTTTGCTGTCTGACAGCTGCAACAGCCTCAGCACATCTCAGCTTCATGGAGTTTGGGCTCCTAGCAAAGTTCTTTTCTGTGAAAAGTGTTCTGGTGCTCACTTGGCTCCATTCTTGAAATATTTTCATTTTAACTTTGGTAAATTATTGTCACCATCACAATGCTGTAAATAATAAAGTAAATATTGATTTAAGGTAAACTGAAGTAGCTAGCAACAAGCTGACAGGAAGGAAGGGAGGCCATAGCTCTGGCTGGCTGGCCTGCTGCGCCGTCTGAGCCCTACGACGTTCAGCTGCTTCTCGGTTCACTGACCTTGCCCCTTGTTATTTGCAGGCTCTATGTTTAAAAGATCTGTTGAGAAATTACTGTTCTCTGTCCTCGTACACTTGATACAATTACATCCCTTAGCATTTCTGCAGCAGTTTTCATTTGTAGGGGTCAAAACGTTTTTAAAAAAGAGTAGAAATTATTTTTTCACCTTTCCAAAGGAACTGAGGCGTGGAGAAGGAGGTTTGCTGAGGTTCCCCAGCAGCAGCCACCCTGGGGCAGAGGACGTCCCCAGGCTTCACACCAGTGACCTGTACTAGCAATGACATTTCCTCACAGCAAAACTCTCTATTCCAGAAGAAAACTCTCATTTCTCAAAACCATGTTTTTTTTAAGTTCCAGTTTAGCAGAAACTCTGTCATATGATTTGGGCTGATCAATACAGACCTAAAAGCAGATGTGAGAACATGTGAACTAAGCGTGGGTTTTTTTACACACCTGCTAACTCCTTGCTCAGTGGCTTGAGCTGGTTTGGTTGGCTGCACAAAACAGCACTACACTTACAGGGCCAGCAATTATACCTTAATCTGAAACATGAGACACTGCAGACATTTCCTCCACAGCCCCAGTGCCAGCAGCTCTTCTCCAGCTCCATCAGCAGAAAGCGATTTAATGTCCGCAAGGCCTCAGCAGGACATGGAACCACTACAACTTTCCTCCTGTGATTTTTAAGCCACTGGCTGCTGGTCCTGATGGAGCACCGTGCTGCAGGAGGGACACTGAGAGCTTCCCATTTTCCTCTTATCCTGCTGAAGCCTTCTTAACACTGACTTTGCTGCTGCAGGTGGAAGTCCTTATGGGACCACTACAGAGACATAGCCCGGTTTGTTTTTTTTTTCCCTCTCTCCATGGCTGACTGCAGGGATTTACTATTGGCCAAGGCCTTCCCTCAGGGCACATAGGAAGGGAGGAGAAGTTTCTTGCATCAGTGCTCACACATGCTTTAATCTGTCCCACACTACACCAGAAAAGTTTAGAAGAGCTCTCCAAGACAACCAAAGCATCAGCATAAACTGAGGACAAAAAGAGCACATTGCTCCTATTTACAGATAGGCATGTAATCATGCAAAGCACACGTCAAAATCTCACTGAAATGAAAATATGATTGAAAAATTCATGAGGTACTTGAGTGATTTTTTTCTGAATAGGGGTAGGATGAGAGAAACTCTGCTGGGATATGCACTGCAGGCGTGCGTGCCTTGGAAAAGCATCCATCTGGTGTATCTCTAGGATCAGCATGGTTGTATAGAATGCAAATCATTATCGCAACTGCTGTTATCTTTATGCACTGTAGTTATAACTGGGTGAGTCACATAAAAGGGTCAAAACCTTCTGTTCTACTTGGGATGGTACGCATCTTCTTAACATACAGTGTTAGAGATCTGTACGTCAGCAGATCAAGGTGGGAGTTGGTACTGAGTGAGGAATGACAGACCCTGGCATGGGGGCCCAGTCTTATTAACATACTTGTTCACAATTTAAAAAAAGGAATAAATGAAGGAGAAAATATAGATAATATATCTACTAATGACTAAAAACCTGAATAAATTAGATATTCTAGCTTGTTAGGGTCTGCGGTGTGCTCTGCTCACTGGCAATGCAACCTGTGCAACTCCACCGGGGCTCATGTACCCATGCTGACTCAATTTAACTTTGTCTCTTCAGAAAAACCTCTGCAAAGGATCCACAGACACATATCATCCATTACATGACATGCTCCATTTCTCAAATCCATGTTTTCATATGTTGGTAGTCATATTATTTCACATGCATTAAAAACCGTATGTAAGAAGCTTCCTGCATCACCCAGCAGATTTTATTTGTTCTAAAAATTCAGATCCTTTGCAATACATCCGTAACTACTAACTATATCAATACCTTCTCAATCAGCAACATTTGACCAAATAATCTAAATGTATATGTTGTGTAAACTCTTTTAAGAGCAAACATTGTAATTGAACTTTTCCAACAGAGAGAAAAACATGGAAAACCGGCCTTCTTCCAGGAAAAAATTCTAACATTTCTAACATGTTGCTCATGTAACGGGACACAAATCTGGAATAAAATGTATTTTACATTTCCTTTATCACTAAGACAGTCCTTTTATTTGGGAGCTAAACTATAGAATACTTTATTTTACAGGAGGGAACACAAAAGCTAGAACACAGAGGGCTCTGCTGGGTAATTTGAACCCGACAATCTTCACTCCAGAGCCTTCCTGCCACACACCAGGAATTATTTGACCCCATTGCTGTGAAGGAGAGCTGCCCCGCTGAGTCTCAAAGGCAGCACTACAGAGCTCACCTTTAATCCAGCGCAGAGTAATGAGCGATGTACTGCTGAGATTAGCTAGGCAGTGTCAAATGGAGGTTTCTTCCTCTTTGTGCTCTGATTCCACCTGGGTAAAAGCATACTGTTAAGAGCCCTTAAGCATACAAAATCTCTAATGGTGTTTTCACTAGCCTGAGCCTTTTGTTAATACGAAATTTAATTTAAATAAACTTGTCACCTTTTATGACGCTCTCTCCTCCTCCAGGAGAACAGATTTTGTTATGGCTGTTACTAATAGAAAAAAAAAAAAAAAGGAAGTTATAAGAAGGAAAGTGGAACACATGCAGTATGTCACTTTTAACCAGCAGGACTCTCACCTCTATTACCATCTTCAAGGACTGAGCTCTTTCATGATATGTCACTAGCATCACACGTTAAAAACTCATTAATAATGCCCGACCTGAGGCAGGTGCAGCAATTGTGACAGGTTTCAGTTTGCCTTGGGCAAATTTTCAATTCTTTCTTTCTGGTTCGTAAGCCCTTGGAATGCCCCCTCTTCCTGTTTTTAAGATTTATCTGTCACCAAAAGGGGTCATAACTTACTTTTTTGACAAATGCTGAGAGTTTCGTGGGCTCTGCCAATGCCAGCAGCTGAGCTTGACGTAAAACATTTCGTATCTTTAATCTGCAGAAGAACACATGAAAATCGAAAGCACTCATTCCTGGTTTGAGGTATGTGTTCAGCAAGCAGCCTGCGTTCGGCCTCATGCGGTATGGAAACAAATGGCTTACACGTGGAAACTGGGGTTTTAAGGCTGTGCCAGAGGACACCTCCTAGCCTGTTGGCTCAGCTGGAAAGAGATTGAAAGAAGGAGGAAACCTGATAATTTTGACCAAAATTTGTTCCCATTGAATGTAATGAAAATGTTGAAGCTGAATAATGCTAGTTTTCTAGTGATTCGTACTCAAATAGCAATCATACATTATAGATTTATGAGTAAACAAATATACATAAGCATATTGGTAAATAAATATCAGCTTTTAAACAGATTAAAAACAAAATCCAGCGTCGCTCCTAGCATTGCAAGAGCAGTATTGTTGCAGAAAGGATAGATTTTGATAAGAAAATAGCCAAGTAAAAAATACAGCGTAAGGAAATCCCTATGAACAGAGGAAGAAAAACAAAAAGGTTTTCAGCCTCCTCCTACAGGGGACATCAGGGAGTACTTTGGTGGGGAGACCAGAAAAAGGAGCCAGGACAGACCCAGGCTGGAGAAGTGGATGTTCTTTAGCTTTCCAGCTTGTTAAGAGCAGGCTTGAAAATGAGAAGTGAGCTAAAGGGGAGAGCAAGGTGTTGCCAGATTATGGGTAATTTTTTCTGTGCTTTTTTTTTTTTCTCCTTTCTTTCTTTTTTCTTTTTTTTTTTTTTTTCAAAGAGAGGAAATAATGTGTGCAGAGCAGCAGTGGTTTATAGTGGGTCAGTCAGGAAGTCCGGGGCTGGGTATTTAAAAGGCAGATATTTTTATTATATGCTGTTTGCAGAAAACAAATGTGTGCAAGAAAACCATTTTCTTAGCTAAAAAAAACACGCAAAAATAGAATTCACCTTTCAATCTAAGCCATTCTATGGTTCTATGAGTGCAACTTGGAGTAGAACATTCACCCAGCACTTGTAATGGAAACGGGCAGTTCCTTCTGCTGCCGCCCTTGTCTGCAGCTCTGCCCTGGTCCCTGGTGCTGGCACAAGTGTGTGCCCCAAAACCAGCCTGATCTGCCACAACACAAACATGAAGCAAAGAGGGAAGCAGTTCAGGGTTGGCCCATGCAGATAAGAAGAGGACGAAGGTATCTGAAAGCACGAATTGAAAACTGGCATTAAAAGCACTGCAAGTAGTGGAAAAGAGAATTGGCTATGTGTCTTTAAATTATGAAGCAAATTTTAATTTGGCCTTTCATGATCATTACCTGTTAACCGCAAACTAGCTGATAATCTTTACTGCTGCAGATGCTCATGAAAAATTAATGCAATGAAAACACACAGAAGTGCCCAGCAATAGTCCTTGAGCAGCACAGTTGGCTGAAACACCTGGAACTTGACCTGCACATGGCACGGGTTGGTTACGTCTGACTTCTGATGAGGAAGCTGGAAAATTGACTTGGTCGTTAACCAAAGCAATGTGTGTTTCCAAATTTGACCAAGAAAGAAATCCACCCGGCTGGCAGAGGGCTGCTTCTTACAGTGGTGGAGGGATACAGAAAATCCATGTTGCTAAGACAGCTATGAATACCTTAAAAGAAATTAGGCCACATCACAACTGATTTAGAAGAAAAAAAAAAGGGGTGGGGGAGTAATTATCACTCTATCAAAAGTCAGGCTCTGCAAAAAAAGTTGCATCAGCTGAAGAGAAAACAAAATGCAATTGCTCCTCAGTGTGTGTGGAGCTCACAGTGTGTGTGGAGCTCACATGTCAGGCTGCTTTGACCTTTCCTTCTTTTCCTTTTTTCTGTTTGCAGCAAAGACAAATGTTTTGGGGACAGACTAGGTCTAGCAGGGCACGATGAGAATGTTCTCTAATCAGTCTTCTCTCGAGGTAGAGAAGGCCAGCAGTCATAGAATCACGGAATCCTCCTGGATGTGTTTTAGTTGAGAAAAGGCAAGGACAAAAGGGCTGTGCTTCTTGCTCAGAAGTGCTGGGCTGCTACGAGAGAAAAGAGATCTGCCAAGGCTACAGTACTAGTTTACTCACAGAGGAAGTTTTTATAGAAATTGTAGACACATTTTAGCAGCTGATTTGTTGTTCTGAAAACATACCCTCAACTCTCAAACACAACTACTCTGTCTCTGTAGGGTTTGCTAGGGGTCCTTGAGAACAACGGCTCAGTTTGTGCTGTGGTTTTGCAGCATCAGGTCAGACTGGGAACACTGCCAGATGAGCTGCCACTGCAGGACCACCATCAGGCCACTACTGCCCATGGACTGGCTCCTGCTGCAGGGCAGATGTCATTAGGTTCATTTTCTTTCCTCGCTTGAAACTAAATCTGAGAGAGTACAGCACTGAAGAAACCATCTGTAGTTCTGAGGCTAGTATGCCAGCTGTACTTAGCTATGCTTCTGGTTTCTCAGCCACCATATGATGGAATCATGTTGGCAAAAAAAAGAAATATGCTTAAAAACATTACTTGTTTATATCAACTTTAATGTTGTTTGCACTGGTTTCCTGAAGGCAAAGAATTATGCAATAAAAAGAAAGTCAATATTAAGCAGTGGGGTTTGAAATTACCGTGATAAATTGAGTTTTAAAATAATACTGGCCTTATCATGTTCTTACAGATAATAAAACATATCAGAGGGGATGATTTGCTGGTGCTGCCATTGAGAATATAACACAGAAGGAGGCTGCCCAAGCAGTGCTCCTATTCATCTATCTCCTAATACATTCATATGTCCCTTCCATTGCTTTTGCTAGGATGAGAAGTTATGGGCTATGTCCTGTCAGCCTGAAACAGCAGATGAGCTCCAGCCTGGTCCCCTCTTGCCCTCAGCAATCAGGTACAGCTCCTGGGACCATCTCTCACCACATTCCTTTCCTAGAGGAGCAGTGTTTGCTTTGTTACACTGGTATGAGTTCAGCTTTCTGAACGGAGGAAAGGAATGTAGGCAAAAAAAGAAAAAAATCATTGAAAAATGTCACTGTGCAAGTATTCTGCAACCAAGTCATTAAAGTCGAGATGCACAGATAAGTGCTATCCAAGACACCCCTCTGTGCTCCGGGCCAAAGTCCCTGTTTGTCTGTGTGAGCAGCACAGGTTTCCTTCCCTTGTAACCATTCTTTTAGCACCTTCTACAGCCATCCTCCCTTTTAATGCTAAACCAGTGAATCCAAACGCACCAGCTGATCATCATCGGGATCATAGAACCACTATGAAAGACCACTAAGATCATCAAATCCAACCCCAACCCACCCCCAGCTGCCCACTGACCAAGTCCCTCAGTGCCACATCCCCACGGTTCTTGAACACCTCCAGGGACGGTGATTCCCCCACCTCCCTGTGCAGCTGTGCCAGTACATCACCGCTCTTCCTGAGAAGAAATGTTTCCTACTGTCCAGCCTGAACCTTCCCTGGAGCAATCTGAGGTCATTCCCTCTCACCCTATCACTGTTACCTGGGAGAAGAGGCCAACCTCCACCTCTCCACCACCTCCTCCCAGGCAGTTGTAGAGAGTGATGAGGTCTCCCCTGAGCCTCCTCTTCTCCAGACTGAGCCATCCCAGCTCCCTCAGCTGCTCCTCATAAGACCTGTGCTCTAGACTCCTCACAGCTTCATTGTCCTTCTTCAGACACACTCATGACCTGTGCTGGGCATTTCTAAGAGCAACAAACAAGGCACAGAGCTCAGTTCACAGCAGGAGGTGCAGCTGCTTCTCTGCTCTGCCTCTGCTGTGCACAGTCACCACTGCTGTGCTGCTCCATCTGCAATACCATGGTGCCACTCGCTGCCTGCATCCAGTACTAGCAGACTTTCTGCTTGGAATTCCTCTAGTGTAAATGCTGCCACCTCAGCAGAAGTTTGCAAGTGCCTGGCTTGTCTTCTAAGCTCCATTCTTCATGCTTTCAGACTAGCTGCTTACATCATTTAGCAGCTAAGTGTAACTGCATCAGGAGTGCCACTTCCGAGCACCCAGCAGCCACCAGCACAGGGTCAGCTCCAGCCCTCCAGCAACTGGAAAACCTCACAGCAGCCAGCAAAACCAGCTCGTTCCTTCCATGCTGCACCCTCAGAAATGGAATTGCACAGCGTGATCACCTTCACCACTGACCTCTGCTCTTCCCAAGCGTCTTCTCTGGCTGCAGAGCAGAGGCAGCCAGGCCTGCATCCCAGTGCCTGCAACTGCTGAAAGATCCTCCCCAGCAGCTGGGTTTGTGTTAAGCCAATGCCTTCAGGTGGATAAGCCTCCCTCCTCTGGAGCCAGTTCAGGATCAAAGACCCACTTGCATTGCACCATTGCTTTCTAGTAGCTCAGTTTAAAATGAGATCTTCTGGGAAAAAACTGGAAACCTCAGACCACCCCAAGAGATGCTGAAGTATCTCCTTGTGCGAAAACAGCACAGCGGAAGCTGGAAAAAGAAAAAAAAAAACACAGAGAGAAGCAGGTTTCCCTTCTCCCTTGCTGTGAGCAGCCCTCCCTTTGTGCTGACAGAGCATTTGTACAGTGCACTGGACCAGGAACTAACCCAGATTAACAGCCAGTTTTTTGCTTACCTGGCACCAAGAAGCGAGGGCTGCCTTCCTTCTGCCTTGCAGTTTATACGGACATGCCAATATAGTGCTCTTTGAGCTTCAACATCTTGCCTTCCTTGGTTGCTCAGTGATTTGGCCTGCGTTTCTCATTTAACTCATGCACGCAGGCTGTGTAGTGCTTGCTGATCTTTCAAGATAGTTTACAGCAAAGATGGATTAAAGATCAGCTCAGCTATTAGCTCGGCTGCTCCAATCTGCAAGCTTGACTTTCTCTCAGAGATAGGCTGGGTTAGCAGCTTATCTCCTCAAATCTGCTCTTGCATATGTGACCTATATGTGAACGTGGCCCATATCCCATGATGACATTCAGATGGAGTAACGCAAGCAGGCCAGTTTCCTTCCCTGGTTGTGCCGTGCGAGGGCAGCAGAGATTGTGCTTGGCTATGTGCTGGCTGCCCGAGTACAGCCGCCAGTTTCGTGCTCCCACGCTGAACGGCAGCAGGTGGACAGGAAAATGGTAATGTCTGAAAATCTGTCTGAGAACAGATGCACACTGATTTCCCTCTCACCCTGTTCCCATGCGCCTGTTGATTTTTAGCAGAAAGTTTCTCTGAAACAAAGAACGAGCCTGCACACTTTCATTCTCCCTAGAACAGGCAGAAAAGTATTGATAAGTATGTGAAAACAATAAGCAAACAGGAAGGGATGGAAGGCTGTACCGTGGGGCAATGATACAGAGCAGCCAAATCCCGCGTGCAGCATCTGTGCCTTGGTCAGAGAGAGCTCAGCGCAGAGATTTCGGCTGCACCTGACCCGCTGTTCTCAGAGTCTGCTGGATGTGGTGGCACTCGGCGATTATTTTACATCGGAGGAAACGCTGCCACGCAGCATCTCACCAGGACGAACCACAGCTGGAGCTCTTCCCTTGCACATCGGAGCGGCTGCCGGGAGATGGAGCACTGCACCCGCTGCACATCGCCACTAAGCACCCACCGCCAGCTTCCAGCTCCTCTTCTCTCCGCTCCAGCCGGGCTGACCCTAAGCCTCCATCCACCCAAGGTCAGCTGCTTGCTGCCAACTGCCAGCAAATTAAGCAGAAGGCGCTAATGATGATGTTGCTCATTACTACCGCGTGATGCAGGTGATGCTGTGGAAGGGCTCTGTTTCCTGGCTGCAGGCATGGGCTGCGCTGCTCCAGCCAGAAGGTGACTGCAAGTGGTTTGGGAAGCTGCAGAAACTCTAGGGGCAAAGCAGCTGGATGTAAAGCCCGTACGTCTGATGGCAGCACCAGCAAAGATGGGCAGATGTTTTAAATTGGTCAGCACCAAGCGCTGTGATTTGGTTTCCTTTGGATCATTCTGCCTTGAAACCACTCTGATCCCGGCGTCGTCGGCTTACAGGAAAACTGAAAAACAGAAAATTTTCAGTTTGGCAGAAACAATATTTTCCACTTGAAAAACAACAAAGAAAGCAACCTAGGAAAATTCCCACGAAGGTCTAAACAAGAAGGCTGTAGCACTGACAAGCAAAACCCTGTGATTTGATGTCTTTCCACCCCCGTGGACTATTTAAGCTCCAAATCCCATCTGTTATGTGCAACGGAGGCTATTGAACATCCTGATAAGAGAGGTGAGATTGGGCTGTAAGTACAACATGCAATGATGGTTTTTAATATTTGGTGTAATAAAGCCTTCTCCTGCAAATATTGTCATCGGTTGCCTCACCAATGCGTAACTTGCTGTTGGCAAATCTTTCACAGGAAGGTTATAATAACATCACTCTTTGGCATCTCTGCCAGATACTCAGCTCTTTATTTTCTGTTCTGTCATATAAGCTGAGTAATTTATCCGCCTGTTCGATACAAAAGGTGGTTATTATATGTTTGAAGAAAGAGATTTGACAATACCTGCCTTGTAAGAAATACCAACGGAGTATAGAGTACAGAGTAAAGGCAAAGGAAAATGCTGTAAATCAGGAGGTGAAAAGGCAGTTTTCAGATGGAAGATTAGAACAGCGTTAAGGGTTCCACAAACAAACATGTTGAATTAAAGAGAAAGTCCTATTTTCTCGCATTTGTCCTCTGTTGTTGCAGCCCTTTTATGGACATGAATCCCACTGCAGTCAAACCACATCTATAAACTAAATTCCAAAATTAATCCATAAGTAGAATCTGTCACGAGTGCTTATTATTAGGTTGATTTGTACAAGATGTATAGATACGATTTCAAATAAAAGCAACATTATGGAAAAAATGACGTCAGCCGCCATTTTGTCTGAATAAGGAGCGCACAGCATGAATCCTGTCCTAAAATAACACGTCTGCGATGATGGAAGTGCAGCTCCGCTAGCATTCCCTGCACTGCATTTTCACACAGGTGATTCCAGGCAAGTGCTCACCCACCGCTCTGGGTCTCCCAGGCTGAGAAACATGGCTCTGCCCAGAAGGAGCAGGGATGGACCCTGGTGATGCAGCAAGACTGCAGCAGTGCCTTTCCGTGCTGGCTCCGCTGACCTACTTCTTGCACGCTGCTTTGGGCAGTTCTTAGTTTGGTGCTGAACACTCAAATGGTCGGGCAGGGGTTGCACCAACAGCTGCCACGTGGTGGTGAACACAATGGGAAGCACGGCTGTCCCGTGGCAGTGCCTCATGGGCAATACTCCACCACGGATGGGAGTGGGGCACACAACTAGAATCACAGAATCAGTCATAAAATCATAGCACCGTAGCGTCATAGAATGGCTTGGGATGGAAGGGGACCTCAAGGATCACCTAGTTCCAACCTAGCAGGAACACAGCCATTTCCTGCACCCAGCATCGCCATTCAGATTGGTTTATCCAGTTGTCGGTGTTGTTACGCACTGCACCTCACCACATGCGGAGGTTTTAAACACCATCACCCAAATAAAAAATGGAAGGTGTGTCCCAGCTGACAGGAGCACACCGCCTGCTGTACATCACCTACTGCTCTGCGAACCCTCGCTACCTTTATTCCACCCCATATTCCAGCCTATGCTCAGCTCAACCTGCCCTGAGCACTGCTGCTTCACGTTTGGATGTTCGTCACTTGCACACTGATGAGAAACAGATTAATGAGTTAAGCGCTCTTTTGGGCTTTTAATTAGTTTCTAGCGCCTGCAATAAATGACCAGCTACTGTTTCAGAAGTTGGGATTTGATACTATATTTGCTATATATAATTTGATTCTGTGCAGGATTTTTGTTCTTTTTGCACAGAATCCGGTTTCTTGATACCTTGGCCAACTCAGTGAATCAGCTATCACAAAACAACCCCAGTTATCAGCACGAAAACTGACCCTAGGAGTTGCAGCTAGAAAGCCAAAGGTCCTTTATCTCCTCTTTTCTCCCCAAATTAGAGCCTGGCACCCTAACTCCTGCGCAACACAGCCCATCTCCACTGCGAGTCGCAATCAAGTCATCTCTTTCTTTGCGGCACAAAGGAAATCACATTTCTTTGAAACACCGAGGAAATCTGAATGTGTGTTCCTGTTTAGCATGATTAAGGTGTCACATAGCACTCCCACGCACCCCGACACAGAGAACTTCTTGCCGGCTGCTGATGTCAAAGCAAATCAGCTGAAAACACCGAGGGCTTCTGAGAAGCACAAGTAGGACACGGCAGGCAGCTGACACGGAGCTGCACACCCCTACGGGCCGGGCAGCCTCAGGGACAGGGACAGCACAGTGGCATCCCACCCCAACAGGCTTCTGGAATATGCATCGAGCACGTCTTCACAGTGCAGATTTCTGCGTGCGAGATGCTTGTTCCTCTTGCATTTTCTCCAGCTCTTTCTCTTGTATATTTTTGCCTATGCGGTTTGTCCACTGTTAGCATTAATAATTTAGGGAATTGCTTTCTTTTGCTGAAATCGATTCCTGTGCTACTGCTGTTAAGTGCTGGGCCTGGGCCTGAGAAGTGCTGTGATGGGGCCCGAGTAAATCAAAGAAAATGAAAGCAGAGGAGAACAGAATCTCCATCCCCCACAGATTTAGGCGGGGATGCCTGAAGCCTACGGAGTACGAGCACCAAATCCCAGCCAAAATCCCTTACCCTTTTTGAAGCTCTCCCACGTGAGTGCTGTGGCCCAGCACCACAGTGGCAGCCCCACAACATCCACATCAGCCCCAAGGGAGAGCTATGTTGGTACAGGCAATGAACAACGCATCATTTTGTGCCTCTGCAGCGTTTACTTTATGGCTAAGGAAAAGTGTAATGGACCAGGTGCTGGTGTGAAGCAATGGATCCAAGCTGCTCTCTGTACTGTCACTCTTCCATCCCACCACCAGTGACCACCTCCAGGACTTGCACAACCTCAGCCAGAACATTTAGCTTTAAGTGTGCTCCCCATCTTAATGGAAACCTGCTTCCTTTGACTTACGGTTTTAGCCCGTTGGGATGATTTTCTCATTTCCTCACCAGCGTCACACTTAAACCACTGAGGGCCACAAAGGAGGAAATGTCAGTGCAGAGGTCATGGGCCTTACATGTCCTTTCCATAGCTCCAGCCATCGCAAATCACCGGTAGCACCCCGCAGGCAGGGGCGTGGGGATGTGTGTCCCTCACCCACAGGTTTTTGGAGCACTTGGACGCCGGGGAGGAATGCAGTGCCAAAAGAGTTGGGGCATGGAGAGAAGCCAGAGCAGTGCACCATCACCACGTAATTAAATAACAAGAAGGGATTAGGCAACCTCCGTGCTTCATGTCAACAAGTTTGAAAGGAAGAACAGAACATGTAATCAAATGAGGGGAGTTCTTTCTTGCTTTATTTTGAAAGAAAGGCCACATTACAGCGACGTACGATGTGGTAGAGCACGCACTCATTATGCTGCCCTGGCTATTTCTCTCGTGCAGGTTGGAGAAGAAGACTGAGACTGAAGCCCAAGGACTGGGGGAGCAGACATTCACTGGAATTAAGCACCCAGCTCATTTAACACTCTTTCACCCCCCTCTGCCCCTCTGTTTGGCTAACTGTATGCATCTCCACCTGCAGTGCCGACTTACTCTGGGAAGAGACGGATACCTGCACGGTGACCTTAATGACGGAGCGGGATGAATGGAAAGCGTGCACTCACACCCAGCTCCCAGCAGACACCGAGCGCTTCCCCTTTGCACGTTTCCTGCAGTGCTGTTCCTGCTGCGTCACCGAGCTCGCAGGGCCACGTGCCCACGGTGCTGCAGGAGCCCACCTGGGCAGAGTGGCACTTGGGACCTTCTTTGGCCAAAGCCACGAGTAAAGTCAGCGCAAAGAGACCATGGGGCGTTGTAGCCGCATTGCTTCACTGGCTGAGCAGGCAGCGAGCCCTCCCGCTCTCCATTTCCCAGACTCAGGGACGTAATTTGATGACTCACCAGCACTCAGGTACCAGCAATGACAGCAGGAATTTTTCCCCCAAACGACCAATTTTAGAAACACGACTCGTTTGGATCCTGTTAAAAAATCCGCTCTCGATTTTGGTCTCTATGGTGCTTAGGATACCAGTATCAAGTAACGCCTCCTGCAGCAGTGACCGGGGTTACCCTGCTTTTGGGAACCATCCAGACAAACGAGGCTCTTTGCTGTTTGAATCACCCTGCAGATAGAGCCTGAGAAGCGCCAGTCCCGCACTGCTAACAAACATCCTCAGGCTCCAGCAAACCTCTCTGAAGCGCAGTGACATCAGCTCAGCATCTTCACTTGGCACACGCAGGACCAAGCAGCGACCGCATCCCTCGCATGGGTGCAGCGAGGCATTCTGCCCTAGTTAGGAGATTGCTGGCTGCGTTACAGCTGCCGCTGTTTGCTGGTGGTGCCATTGCCCTGACACCTTCCCGCGCTGCGTGCGGCGCTGTCTTATTTATTCTCCCGGGGTGCCATGAATCAGAGTTGAAGAGTGCAGTGTGCCGGAGCGCTCCCACGGCGCGAGCGTGACTCACGCAGCGGGGAGATCCCGCCAGGGTCCCTCCTGGGCGACCCCACATTGCTCAGCGTGCTGGAAAATTCACGGATAAAAACAGCCGCGGTGACGCATGTGCAGCGCGAGGCCTCCCAGCCTTCTTGGGAAGCTCCCGAAACACCACCACCCGCTCGCCTTCAGGAACCAAACTGGCGGGGCTGGGCTCTGAGCGTTGCACAGCCACATGATTCCTTCTTGCTGCTGTTTCTCCCTGGGAAGGCAGCAGCCAGCACAGGGAGGGAAGGATTTCCCCTCCATTCCTATTTAAAATGAGCTCCCCTGTAATCATAGAATCGTTTGAGTTGGAAGAGACCCTTAAAGGTCATCTTGTCCATCTCCCTGCAATGAATGGAGACACCTACAGCTCCATCAGGCTGCTCAGAGCCTGGTAAGACCTTGCAGAGATGATGACGCACGTCATGAGAGTGCTTTTGGAGTAGTTCAGTTTGCCAGGGAAACCTGCAGTTAACACCTTCCTATCTGCAATAAATAACTCAACGTGCAATATGAGTCCCATCCCCAACCCCTCCATCCAATTTCCTTTTCCCTCCTATTCTCCTTTCTCCCTGTAATAAAGCCACTCATGGGGTTATCGCAGGGATTCCTGCTCCCTGACTGCTCAGGATGGGGCTTTCTGGCCTCAAAACCCATAGCTCAGCTGTCCCAGCGCTGATCGTGGCGGAGCATCCGCAGCCATCGCACTGAAGTCTCCGTTTTCCTCGAGGATGATTTCCATGCTATTGTCCTGACTCACACTACAAAGAAAAAGGCACTCACAGGAATATTTCCAGATAAAAATCTCATTAATTTCAACCACAGGCAGCCGTGAGTCACTTCCCCTTGGCTACGCTCATCTCTTGTGACCAGAAATCATGCAGTGGAGATCTGGTCCTATGTAAAATTCCTGATTTTAAAGGATATCAATAATTAGCCTCATAAATTTAGGCCTAAAAAAACCTTCTTTTTTCTATGGAGATCTGCCGTCCATTGATCGCCCTTGCCCCCACCACAGTTCTAGAATAAAAATGAATAATTTCAGTGTAAAACCATTGGATATTAATTTTAAAGCACATTCTGGAATTCAAGGAGAGGGTTGACTTAACCTGGATCTGCCTCTGAGTAAATCGTATCCTTTCCCCCACAGAGCAGTCAGTTTTAAGCCAATGCTGAAGTGATGCAGGGCACCATGAGCCACAACGAAGCACCTCTGCTGCTCAATGACCAATTAAAAAACAAAGAAACACAAATCCTCAGATGCTTAATAAATAACCACTCAGGCCGGCCTTAAAATAAGCTAAAAAAGGACGTTTTTCGGCACCTTTGGTGGCTTTGGCTTCTGCTCTTGGATATGAAGGCATAGCAGGACAGGGCCCTGGCCTACAGCCTCTGAACGTCCCCCGGGGTTGGATGGGCCTTTGGGATCCTCCCGGCCGCGCTGTGGCAGAGCCCCAGGAGCAGGAGACCTGGTGGGGATGGTGACGCTCGGCCAGGCCGTGGCTGAGCACGGGGCAGGGTGCCTGCCCTGCTCCCTTCCCTCCGGCCCACGGGTTCACCCTGTTGCCTGCTGACTGCTCCTGGCTGAGGGCAGCGGGTTACGGGGCAATAACCAGGAGGCAGAAGGCTGCAGCACTGCTGGCGTGGGGCAGGACGAGGAGGAGGAGGAGGAGGAGGAAGGCGGCAGGGCTGAGTGCGGGCTGCCTGGCGCTCGGCGGGTTTCCTTGGCAGCCGCAGGCTCGGGGCGCTCACCATACCTAAGTGAAGATTTTGTCACCATGGCAACATTGATGTCATCGGCTTTGCGGCGGAGAGCAGCACTAACCTCAAGCACAACTTCTTTTTTTCTCTTTTTTTTCTTTTTTTTTTTTTTTTGCTTCCCAGCTTGGAGTATCTCTTCATTTAATTCAGGGGGAGCTGAGGGCACGCTCCTGACCCTCTCCCTTTATACACAGCCCTCGTACCTGCACCATGGTGAATGTTCATTTCAGCTGTCGCTAAGCATCAGGGGGCTTATCCCCTCAACATATGCACCTATAAGAAAGCAATCTTCCAGTTGTCATCACCTTGCATAGCTCTGGGGATGCTCAGCCAGCCCCATCACTGTCCATCCCATCCCACCCCACCGCCACCCGCCAATCCAGCCCGACTGGAGAAAGCACTCCATGGGAGGGAGATGGGTGGGGAAATAGGATCAGAGAACCACATGAAATCTCAATAAACAGACCGGTTTTGCAATGTTTCTTCTCCCTTGTAAGTAAATAACAATGAAGTGGAACTCACCTCCTTCTAGCATTACCATGCTTAAACCCAGATTCAAAGCATTCCAGATAAATGTGTTCATTCGGCCTCCAAGGTTCACGCTGACTCTTAGCGCAGCAATGAACAACAAAACCTAGCTCCGAGATCTCAAAGCACCTGGCAAACGAGTCAGTAACATTAGTTATCCTTAATGCCTTCGTAATTGGTAAAATGTGGGAATAAAAGTATCCCCAAGCTGAGGTTTTGTATGTTAAATATGAGACGTACTGCGTACCAAAGACACCAGGAACAAAAGTGAGACGGTTAGCAGCTTTCTGACCCACATTCAAAGCAAAATTTTCTTTGGGGTTCTAGCTCCTTTTTTTTTTGCTGCCAAGAACTCCATGTAACCGTACAAAAGCACTTTTCAATAAAAGTATATGTAAGAATGGGAGTTCTGCGGGGGGATTTTAAAGCATCTCATTTACCTGCTGCAAACAACTCACTTCAAAGTGCAGGCTGTGATACAAATACAGGATTATTGCTTTGATATCCTGTGCAGTTGGAATGGGAATTAAAGAGAAGCTGCTTACTGTATCAACCGCTGGGTGTGTGAAGCAAACTCAACAGCCAGGGACATGGTTTAGTGGGGGAATATCGGCGGTAGGTGGAGGGCTGGACTGGATGACCTTGGAGGTCCTTCCCAACCTTGGTGGTTCTATGATGGTGAATGACGGTAATGAACTGGAAATGAGCTGTGAGCTATGCCCCGGAATGACAGTAGTTGTTCCACCTGACAGGTGCAAAGCAGAGAAGTGAGATCATCCAAAAAACAAAACCAGGTACTGGATCAGCAGGCAAAACACCCGCATATTTAATTCTGCTGGCAAAAGGGATATCCCAAGACCTGTTTTTAATAAGAACGGTTCATCTCAAATATTTCCTTAAGATATTCCCCAGTCAATAGGAAAGAGAATGGAAAAAAAATGGATGTTAACATCCACTTAAAACAAATATTTTGAAGCAAGTACTATACTTAGTTGGCAAAAATCATTAAAAATTCAAGGCGGCAATATAGCTGACTGATGTGTTCTAATAGGTGCATCTGGTTGGCTCCACCGAGCCTGGGAGAGGTCAGCACTGCCCGCAACACGAGAACGGTAGAAACTCTATGGCCTTTACTGCATATAGATGTGTGGAAGGTTTCCAGGAGCTCTTTTCCAGCTGAGATATATACATACGGGTCACCAGGGAGTGGCAATCCTAAGGACAAACTGCCCTGCTTGTTTGTCTGTCTCCATGGGGGCACACAGCATTGGGCAGACCCCAGGCCCTCAGGGTTTGGAGGGCTGGACTCGGCCTGGTGTAAAAGAACCGCACGCACGTGATGCACCGAGCTCTTACCTGGTAAAGCACGAGGCAGCTCTCCAAGTCACCAGCTGCTGGGATGCCTGCACTTCCCACCAAGCAAAGCAGCCACGAATTACCAGGATTTTAGGCTTCTGAGTGCCAAACCAGTATCCACCCAGCTAGGAAACTGGAAGCAACCAGTGCTCTGCGAGACTTGTCTCTGTGCTTGGCCTTCCAGAACTCCACACTTGGCTGAGAGCAGTGGGGGAAGCCATAGGAAGGCAGCAAAACTGCAGGTTTTTAATGAGGACGTGAGAAAATTGCCCCTGAAACAAAGTAGTGCTGCTGCTTTGTGCTCTTTGGACTTGCATCAAAGCCACCATGGCAGTTTGGGCTGAAAGTGAAAGCCCCGGTACTCGCAGTCCTCAGGAAGATGCGCTGCAGTAACCTCCCAAATGAAACTGGGCAGTTTTTAATGGCTCCTATTTTCAACAAGCTACAGCTGAAAGGAAGGCAGAAAGGCATCATTATCCAGGAGGAACTGCCAGGGCGCCCTACAAGCCCAGGCACTCTGCTATAGAACGCAGAAAAACCTTTCTGAGCACAAGCTGAGACACAGCACCTCCTATTATACCACCTCTAATACTCCCATTTTGTAACCGATACGAGAACCCCTCGTCCCATGCAATCATTAGAAATTTCTAATGATGTTGCTCAGTAATTGGTGCTGGCTGGATGCCAAAAGCACCTGGCAGGGCACAGCAATGATCACTTGCTAAGTGAAACAGATGCAGGCATCAGAGAACCACAGAATGGTTTGGGCAAACCCATCCAGTTCCAGCCTCGCGCCGTGGGCTGGCTGCCTCCACATCAGGCTGCCCAGGGCCCATCCAGCCCGGCCTCCAGTGCTTCCATGGATGGGGCATCCGTGAGCTGAACTCCCTCAACCTTTCTTCATAGGAGAGGTGCTCCAGCCTTAATCATGTTAACAGCAGAACGATCCTCTGCATCAACTGCCTGAGCTACGGCAGACCTGCATTTCAGTGGGGGAGGCTGAGCCACAGTTAATTATCAAGGGACACCTGGTCACTTCTTACCTTGTCTGGAAACACAAGAGATATGGACGAGAATATGGGCCACGTAACATAGGTTACTCTTGAAAAGCAGACCCAGAAGCTCTAACTGGAACCCAAGAGCTCAAAGAGGTTGCTAATTGTCCCAAGGACTGCAGCAGAGCTGTGACACTGCAGCTGGATTTTGTGCTGGCATCCAGCCCGCACACATCACTCCCAGCAGGCAGACACGAGCGCAGCACGTCACCCCGTGGGGACACTGTCCCCAAACACACCTCTGCAGTCCAAAAATACAGATCTCCCGCGATGCTGTCCTCGGGCTCCGGCCTCTGCCTCCCGCAGCATCCCCACGGCGCCGGGCTGGAGAGCTTCCTTCAAAGAAAGCACAAAGCACGCAGCTAAAAGATAGTCGCTTACAGTTTATTGTCGCCTGAAATTATTTCACATCTCTTTGTACACAGCTACAGAACAGTAGTAGTAAACCATGGGTAAAAGCAACAGTGCTAAGGAAAACGTTGGCGTCATTTTTCGTCCTTTTTCTATGTTTTGTTTCTTCTTTCTTCCCATACCGTATCTGCGTACAGTGTGGGATTTGAAGGGGAAAAAAGAAAACCTGGCACACTACGTGAGTTAAGACCCAACTTCTGTTTCATTTATTTAAAAAATGAAAAAAAGGGGAAAAAAAACCTTAATTTTGGGGGTAGGGGTCATCGTCTACATAGCAACAAAATTTAAAAAAAAGAAAAAAAAAAAAGCTTGGCTTCCATTGAATAAGATTAAATATATATATTTATATATAAAAAATTACATTGGCTGTATGTGAAACCTTGAGGTGCTGAAGAATAAAATAAAGGTGTGAAACAGAGAAAAAACTGTGTCTTGTATTTTTTTTTTCTTTTTTAAATAAGCAGCTCTGTACAACCAAGGCTCATTATGGAACAACAACAACAACAAAAAAAAACCAAACCAAAAGTCAACAGCGTAGTTATAAAAGAAACCACCATTTAAAAAATCATCTTCTAAGCAAGTGGAAGGAAATCTGAGAGATGTGGCAGCCCCATCTGCAGAGGGGTCGGAGCCGAGGGATGCGCACGGGGCGGTGATGGGGACGCGCAGAGCGGGGCGGGCGGGAGGAGAAGAGGGGAAAACATGGAAGCTGAAAGCTTCTGCACAAGGTGGAGGGAGGGCTTCCTGATCCTCGCTTTGAAATATGGGACGCAAACAGAAAACGAGAGTTCTGTAAAGTCAGACGGAGTTCTGTGATTAACCCAGTGGCAAAACGAGCGACGGAATTTCCTTGTCACCCATCTCTAAACCTGATGTGGTTGAAGAGACTAAAGAAAGCGGCCCGGACTTCGGAAGGAAATCTGACTTTATTCATCCCTGTGCCCCCTCCCAGCAGCATCCCCTGGTGGGCATCTTCCTTCCTGCTTGATAACATCGGAGGCATTTGGAAATCAAAAAGACAAGCGATGGATGCGTGACAGAGGGACTATAATACAGTCTGCGTTACTAAAAGGCAATTCTTCAAGGAGGACGCTTCCTTAAAAAAAAATAATAACAACAACAAGACAGCAAACTAGTTTATACAGTACTATACGCAAAAAAGGGTAAAAGAATTAACAATTCATAAATAAAAGACAGGTCCCAGACCTGTTATTTGTGAACCATTTTCTTAAATAGGTGCATTATGTAAATCTTATGTACAACAAAATTACTTTGCATAACAACTGCAAGGACACGGGGTGAAAATCAGATCGCTTTTGGTTTTCTTCTCTTGAGATTTTTGTTGAGTTTGATTTTCTGGAGCAGAATTGGTCAAAGAGGAGTTCGGGCCGGATGGGTGCCAGCCAAGGAAACCCAGGTAAGTAATGACAAATGAATATATATTTTTTTTCTCCACACGGCATAAAACACAAAGGCAAATAAAATCCACAAAGGTGTTTTTTTTTTTTTTTCCTCCTTATAATCCTCTTGCTGCTACGAAGTCCTTTTATTTTTTCTTTCTTTTTTTTTTTTTTAATTTTCTTTTGTTTGTTTTTTTTTTTTTCTTTAATTTTCTCCTTTTCAATTTAAATAATGTTGATTCCGAAATCACAAAGCTGCAAGGGTTCGGCCGGGTCCAGGCCTGCTCTGTCCCGACACACGCAACTCCTCCGCCTCACACCGCGACCTTCCCGCCACGTCCCAGCGCTCACTGCCCTACAGGCATTAGCCAAAAAGTTATTTCTCCGGTTTCTTTTCCTTTCGTTTGTTTTAAAAATCTTTTCCTTCCCCTCAGAAGCAAAAGAGAGTCGGAGGCGGGCAGGGTTCACCAGGCTTCGGTGTAACGAACGTCCACTTCTTTCAGGTTGGGCAGTTTGGCCTGTGCGGGGCAGGAGGAGAAAGTCAGAGTTAATAACGTGGGTTCAGGCTGTGCTACAACAGCGCAGCGAGCAGACCCCAGCCCGTATTTCTTCTCCCAGCACTCAGCTGCAGCCGTGACGGCAGCGGACTCGAAGCACGCAGCCAGCCTCCGTGCCACACCACTGCCTGATTCCTCTCTCTGTTCATGACGCGAACGCCAACAATTTTTGGTGCCACGGAATCACAGGATGGCTTAGGTTGGAAGAAGGGACCTTGAAGATCACCCAGTTCCATCCGCTGCCGTGGGCTGGTTGCCACCCACCAGCTCAGGCTGCCCAGGGCCCATCCACAGCCCTGGGCACCTCCAGGGATGGGCAACCACAGCTCTGGGCAGCAGTGCTGGCGCCTCGCTGCCCTGAGTAAAGAATGTCTTCCTAACACCTCACCTCGCTCTCCCCTCCCCCAGTTCAATGCTGTTCCCCCTCTTCCTATCGCTAGCAGACCGTGGTCTCCTTTCCACACCCCCAGTGCACTCGGGCTTATTGCTGGGTGGCAATCAGCTATTTGTTCTCCTCCTACGTGCCGGTGCCACTTCCTTGCTCCCTGTCCACAATCGTACCGCTAAACCTCCAAAACCAAACAAACACGTTTAATTAGGCTAGGGCATAATTGAGGAGTTGGAAGTTTCTAAGAGTCGTTATTACCTCACTCCTTGATTTATGTGCGCACATATTTTGATAAGAGCTAGTCATAATCCTACAGACACTGCCAGCAAATAATTTTTCAGTTAGGCAATAATGACTTCAGTGGTGGGTGTTTATTTATTGTCTGTTTCAGCCCGCCTGGTACATACGGGGGTGTCTGTGTGCGTGCAGCGTGTGTGGTGGGGCAGGGAGGAAATGGCAACCCCGGCTCGTTCCCCGGTGCTCTCACAGACCAAGGGGAGAAGAAGGGAAGATTTGTATCGAAAACGCGTTCTTTGAAGGCCAGCTTGTTCTCAACAGACCTGTAACCACACGGCCCGGGGAGAAAAGCTATTCCCCTCCCTCTGAGCATGCGCAGCACTCCCAATACCCACTAATATTAACCTCAGTTCAGAAGATGTGAGCTTCAGCCTCAAGTGAGCAGCAAAGGGGCTCAGAAGCAGGCTAGGGCTGGGGCAGCCTTCCCTTCAATAGACTTCGCTTCAGAGCCCTGGGCCAAACGCTGCATTGACCCCGATTGCCTGCAAAAGCTTGGCGCCCGATACAAGCTCCATTGTGTGAACCCATCTGCAAGCCAGCTGTTAATTCCAAGGATTTCTTTGCATATACGGTTGTGACATGAGTTTTGAAAACTTCATCTTGAAAAATCTGTGCTAGCAACGTTGCAACTGAGTCTCTGGGGAAGACTGGGCTCCACAGCCAGAACTGAAGATATACATTTGCAGTGGATTTTGAAAGCAGAGCAGTTTCAGGACTTGCCACAAGTCTGAAGCTCGACCCAAGGCTGTGACCTTTTTGAGTAAACCTGGCACAACCTCAGGTTTCAACACCCAAGACAATATAATGTAGAGTTTCATCTTGAGCACTCAGGTTGGTAAGGTAAGACTCTGGGAGATGTGACTCACGCAACACCAGAGTGAAGAAAAAGTCCATGGGAAGTCACGAAAGCCAGCACATCTCAGTCAGTCTTTGCCTGAAACCACCTGGGGCCGTTCCCCTCCCACAGCTACGTTCTCATTCTTTACCATCTCGCTGAAGCAGACGTAAATTGATAGTACCAATGATAACACCAGACTTCTTAAATGTCCAACCCAAAGGAACCGGGCATCTGTGCAGGTGTTTCTGTTTAAAGCACAGTTCTGCTGTGATTAACTTGCACCTTCCCCGATTTCAATTCCCTCTTTGCATTGTGAATCAAACTCTGCAGTGCTGTTCATCAGCATTACCTTTGATCCTGCTAATAGTGCAGGACATGGCTTTGGAGGTGTGCACCAGATCTCCCTCTTTATGCTCCCTCACTGGAAACAACCATTATGTTCCTATTTATTAACACTTATAGCTCTGGCAAAAAAAGAATTTGGCTTTTACTCCTGATTCTACATAATACTCATTGACTCAAAAGACTGAACACTCCCCAAGTCCATCAAAGCCAGCAACTTCAGGATGCAGCTTTCAGTCATTATCACCCCCAAATAATCCACTCCTTCCCTTCAGATGATGGCTACACAACCCATGCCACCAGCTCAGTGCTCTCTGCGCTAGGCACTACTGACATGCACTTGCCAAGTCTCCTGGGCAAGCCACTGCTCATCTTTAGCAGACAGAAGTCAGAAATACCTTGAGATCTTCATAGGTATCTGCTGAAAGTTTGGTGCTGTTCATGTTTAAACTACACAGGCTCTTCATGGCTAAAAGAGAAAATACACAAGACAGACATTTAGAATCATGCTGCACTTTCTTAAAATATCAGGTTTACAGTAGGCCAAAGCATAAACAAAACATGCCTATGTGCAGCAGTCTCAGGAAAAAGCTGAATAGTGTAAAATATAGAACTACAAATGGATAAGCAGCTGCTTGGGCCCTCATCCAGGAAAAAGTCCCTACTTAGGAAGGGCTATTAAGCATATGCTTAAGTCTGCTGACTTCAAAGGAGTTCAAGGAACTTCTCATAATCAGTTTCCTGCACATTATTCTGAGCAGTACCCGTTCTCAGTGCTCTGCTTGTTGTGCACAAGGGGCATGCTGGGCCAGCAGCCCTTCTCCCCCCGACCTACTTCCATTTTGGGCTCCGATACTTAGCGGAATAGTTTCCTAAGAGGAGCTGTAACTACTGGCTTGTCTGGCATGTCTGTGTAAGATCAAGCCTATTAAAGGAGCCCTTTAAACCCAGTAGGAGAGATTTATAATATGCTGTTGGACATAGGAAAGAGTCTTATTCTGGCACATCACGCAGCATTCGGTGCAGAGGGGAATCCTGAACGTTGCCTAGATGGCCCCACTCTGCCTTGCCCTACTTAGCTCTGATATTAAACCACATGAGAACAGCCCGAGCTTCACCTCCTCAAAAAGAAGGAGCAAACCACGCCAGAGAATGTGGAACCTGCTGCACACAGTCACCAAACTCATTAAAAAGATGGTCCGTGGCTCCTGCCCAGAGCAGGGAGCATCAAAATGGCTGGGAAGTCCCAGGGCAACGGGTCACGTTGCGAGATCGAGACAAATGACATCAGTGCAGCTAGAGGCAAGAGGGAGAGTACACTCTGGGACACCAAGAATAAAACCACAAAGCACCACAGCAGGCTCAGACGGCAGCGCTCCTTTCCTTGCCCGCAGCCAAGAACTAAAGCTGCCGTCTGAGCCACGTGAATTCCCCCGCACCCACGTGGCTTTCATCCACAGCTCGCTCCGGTCACTTACAACTAAGGGCCAGCAGCCCGGCGTCCGTGACAGGCGTCTCGCACAGGTTGAGCACTTGCAGCATCGTGAGGTGTTCAGACAGGAGCCGCAGCCCCGCGTCTCCGAACTGCAGGGGCAAGCAAAGCTGTGTTCAAACAGTGCACGGACATCGCTGCGCAAACAGGGCGCGCTTAGAACCGGGGTGGAGCTCAGGTCGTTTACCTGAATCTCCAGCAACAGCAGAGAGAGCAAATAGTTCTGTTCATATTTTGTGGATGGGGAATAGAAAAATTAACTTGCGCACGGTTGTAAAGAATTGTTGTGGGTTTGAATACAGGTCTACTTACTTGCTTAACCACAGGACACCATTTAATTAGAGCAGTGCCTTTGAAGTCTGGACTTTGTATGAGAGGGCTCCCACCCAGGCTACACAAGATGGCTATGGCAGTCCCAGCCAGTTCCCAGCCACATCACAAAAAGCACAAAAGGCAAGTGGTATTAATTAGCTATTTTGGTCTCAAGAACAATGTCTTATTGATTAGTAATTGTTCTATTGACCCACTTCGTTTCTGCTGTTTCTAAATTCTCGATTAATGGAAACCAGGATATCACAAAACAAAATGGAATCTCAGCTCTTTTTTATTTTTACTCATAAAAAAAGCAGCTCTTTGTCCAGTGAAATCAAACTCAGTTTTCAGATGCAGAAGTTACACAGTTAGTTAGGATAAATTCAGAGCAGATAGATACAAGATAGTCTGAAAACATGCAAGGAATCAGATTCCACTTCTTACTCCCCAGACAAAAAGAGGAAATTTCTGAGATACAAAAATAGTTAAGCAAACAAGGCAAGATATTTACACGACATTTTAGTGAAAAAAAAAAAAAAAGCCCTGCTTGTTGTGGTTGCGCTGGGAACATTCATATTTGGAGTAAGCACTGCAGATAGGTGCTAACAGAAAATGGGGAAAAACTCTTGAGGGGAGAATCTCAGAGACCAAACCCAGCAGAGAATTGCAGAAGAACAAATTTACTTTAAAAACTCCTTCCATTAACTGCTGAATGATTTATTCAGTTAAGTTGCCCTGCTTTCGCTTACAGAATAACGACATTCTCACTATAGTTTCCTTATATTTATTCATTATTTGAGTTTATTTTCTTATCGTGTTTAAAGAAATTTTAGTTGATCAGCATTCAGGGCCATTCACTGCCTACAATGCATACACTGTCTGTTTTGCTTGGCCAGTTAAGCTGCTCAGTGATTTTTTTTGTGTTGTTTTTTTTTGTGTCTTAAATGGGTGAAAGCATAAACTCTTCTCAAACAAACAGCAGCAGATGTAGTTTAAAGTACACAGTACCAACAATGCCTAACGGGAGCTTCCAACCCGAGACAAATGCAATCTTTTAATAATTAAAACTACATTAAAATTTAAACGACAAATTACAAAAAAAGAAATCAGACTCAGAGATAAGACAGGCCATTTTTCACAGGCCCTGTAAAAACAGCATAAAGGCAAACTCATTCTAAGCAAACCTCTTCACACATTCGTCTCATGCTGATGTAACGTGAAATTTCAGAATTAATCAGCACGGGTTCCTGCTCTGAGTTTCAGTCTGCAAAGCACTTACCTGGGTTGACCACAAGTTCAGCTGCTTGAGTGAAGGCAGTTTAATGAGGTGCTCAGCACAAGCACTTGTGACATTGGTAAAGGCCAGGCTGAGATTTTCCAAATTTCCAAAAGATCCCGAGCTTAGCAAGCGGGCCAGGTCTGCATCCTGAAAGCAAACATCAGATTGATGAGCAAGATTATCAACTCCTCAGCCCGCAACCATCTGCAGAGGTGTCACTCCTCCTGCTAACCAGCACGGGTTGCACACTTCTACCACTTGTTTACAGCAACAGAGAACCGCACAGAGAAGGTTCTGTCTGCTGGCAAGCAGCTGGGCTCTTGTGGCAGCATTGCTTCACATACCCTGGGAAAAATGCATCCAGACAGTAGGACAATAATCTTCTTGGAGTGTGTATCCTGACGAGACACCAAGGCATTAGTTTCAGAACTAATGTCAAAGATGAGCTTCTTAGCTTAATGCAGATGTCACTGCTCATCCTAGACCCACGCCGTGCTCTGACATGCTACCTGGGTTTCAGTGACGTTGCTCGGGGTTTATAGTGCCCTTAACTGCACCAGAGATGGATCTCTTTCAGAAGCCAGTGTGTAAAATGTAGAACTGCACATTATTAAGTCTGCTTTTTTAAATGCAAAATCTGGTCCCCAGATCTATATTTTGATTGAACCACTCATTCCAAACCCGTGCACCAGTGTAAACCTGACCACCTGCTGCTTGTACTGGTGTAGGACACTGCTGCAAGAGAAGCAATGTGCCCTCGCTTGCGTAAACCTCAGTCATGTTGACAGAGCTAGTGGAAGGGCTCCTCTCTTGACTGACCAAAACCACTGTGCCACATGGCCAACATAAATCAAGTGTTTAAATATGGAAAGACAAAGCTTGGTTTTTTGTTTTTTTTTTACTGGCAAGATTAACTTACTGTGGACTTGGATGGCAGTGTTAACCTCGTGGGACCACCTTTTCTTTGCTGTAAGAGAAAAGATATTTTGGTCAAAGAGATTGCCAAACTACACTTCACCAACTGAAGCAGAGTGAGCTTTTACCTAGAACGAATCCTGCTCTGATTTCAAAGCTCCCTTCTACCCCTTCCCTACTTTTTCTGCACTGACAGACTTTCCTTGAACATGCCAGATGCTGCCCAGGGGACCCACTAACCACAGCCAGTGGTCTTCACGCCATGGGGCAGCATCTCTGCTTCAGCCTGTGACTGGGCACCTGATAAAATCATCTCCTCAACTTTAAAAAGCATTCTTTATGGGCTGAAAGCAGGGGGTGGAAGAGGAGAAATACAAGTAAGGAAAAAGGAAGAAGAAGACCATGGGTACATTTGCAGATGAAGTGCTAATGAGAGCAGATTTATCTTCTCTCTGTAGACCCCGTCTTTAAAATTAGGAAAAATTTGTTTTCTCGTAAGCTCTAGCAACGTGAACTAGACCTCGGTGAAATGTTCCCAATGTCAAAGCATTAAGAAATGCTGGCCAGCACTAGAGCCATTTGCTTCTTACATGTCAAAAGGTGGCAGAATTTGACAAGCTGACGTATAAGATTTTAAGACAGCAAGATTTCACCTCTTTTCTTTCATGCAGATTCCAAGCAGCTTATTGAATATCGTTCAGAAACACAGCATGGGATCAGATGCTTTAGCAAACATCACACAGCACATACGGTCACAACAGGATCCTCTGAATACTGCTCCCATCCTGTTGTTAACTGGGAATTTCACACCCTGCTTGTCTTTCTTTTGTACCTCCATTTCTGGAGAGTACAGACCACAATGTGCTATGGCAATACTGCATGCAGGGTGACATACCAGCTCTTTTAACTCCCTCTGCCTGTCACACAGCTGTTCATACATTCTCTTTCCCACGTCTGTGCTTTCCAGAGTAGAGATGATCTGGAGCTGGGTGTCATTATTATCGATGATGTTGTATTCCAGCATCAAACACAAAATCTAGCAGCAGAATGAAAGAAGAGCAGTCACTGCAGTGCTTACATTCATTTTTTTCCAAATATCCTAGTTACCCTGAGCATGCTAGTTTAAATTACTGGCTAAGTTTTTAGTGTATGCATTACACAGGCTAGATTGGGGGATCTTAGCAACATTTACTGACTTCCCAATACGTGAAACAATTTTTTTATTGTAAAGAATGACCTCCAGTCTCTGAAAGTCACCTTATCTATCCTGGCTTCCATTAGTGCTCATTCCTTCTGACCGAGAGGTGCAATTACTTTGCATCAGTGCTGGAAGATGGCTCCATGCCACAGCCCTCATCAGAACAGGTACAATCGATTCAGTATTTCCCAGGTACACTGGCTGGACAGCCGAGAGGCAGATTCAGGATATTATGCATGAGCAGTAGAGCCAAGCAGCCAGCCAAGTGCTGGATTTTCTGTCCCTAAGTGCTGGGCTTTCTGCACCAGCAGAGTGTGTGTGAAGTGCACCCAGTCTATGATGGGGAGAGGTCTGAGAGGCTGAGAGTGAAAATGACATGGGAGCTGGCTGCTGCAGCCAGACACCCTCCGTTGCAGGTGGCCCAGAAGCAAGGCAGACCCCGGCGGATGGCTGCAGTGGGACACAGCCTGCACCCTCCACACTACCCTTCATTCTCAGCTACTTATGTCATTGAAGCTATGGAGGGAATAAAAACTTTATATTTTAATTGCAGTTATTTTTTAGTGAAGATAAGTAACATTAAATGGCAAAAAAAATGCAACTTCTTCCACCTAGTTAATCGATTTCTATTTCCCTTGGGCATTTATTAAGAAACTTCCTGGAAGGAACACAAAAAAATAGTATTTGCTATTAACGCAAGAAAAATAACATATCCTAAACACTAGAAATACTAGTAAATAGTCTTGACAAATGCACTTTCTTTCAGTGCACTGCTGATTCTGCAGGTGGCAGGGCAAGCATGGAGCAGTTAGTCATACAAAGCTCTCACTGCTCTGAATTGTGACCCCTCGCTCCAGCCTGTGCGTTCATGGCCATTTATTTCCCGTCGCTGTCTCTCCAACTGAATTACAGCAAACAATCCCTCTGTCCAAAAATTCCTGCACCCACCTCTCATGTAATTCACACGTATCTGTAGAGCAACAATATTTCACAACACAACTGCCTGCTACTGGTGTTTGATATGACAGACCTGAACTCAGCTTCTCTTGTTCCGTGGGATCTAATTCTGGGAAAGGCAGTGTGAAACTGAATCTGAATGCTGCTCATAAACCATATGACTACATATGCTATGGGCTTACCTCTACCATCGTCTGGTTACCCCTCAAGGCCAGCAGCATGCAAGGTCCTAATTTATTTTCAGCCAGTGAAAGCAGAAACTTCTTTGTCTTATAGCAGGATCCCATTAAAATGTGAACCTATTTGAGAAACAAATAGCTAAAATTAGAGGCGTAAGCCTAAGAAACACATGTGCATCTAGAATGGATGCTGTTATGCACTCAAACAAACACAAGTATTTGTGACAAATGTAAAGAAAAGGAGACCTCTGCTGTTATTAGGGCTGCAGTTTCTTGGTAGCTTTATAGCTGACTGGAAGTTAGTTTTTGAACAAGGTGGTGACTGTAATGATGGGAGGGAGTGGGCAGCCTTCCTCTGCAAAGCAGCCCAGCTGACAGCCTGATAAAATCTCTGCAGGAAACATGGGAGCAGCTGTGCAACTGTCCCCATCCTATCCCTAGCAACACCATGACCCCAGCTCCAGGGGAACCACAGGAGAATTTGTTTTCCTAGTTGTTTGCAGCTCAGTTTCTCTGGAAATGCCACCTGGAAAGCAAGGGCTGTACAGGCTACACGTTTAGGTAAAAATGGTGCTGGCAATCTGCATGCTGAGCACTAGCCTTGGGTAAGGAGTGGTGATGGATAAAATTTTCTCAAAGTGAACAAAAAGGAGCTGGTGAGGAAAGAAAGGAGTGCCCAGTGAAAATCCAGCAATCCTCAGTCCTAAGTTCCTGTAAGGGAGGATTTCATCTGCTTTTCCTGGGCCATTATCTTGCTTTCCCTTTTGCTTTACTTGCCCTGAAAGGAAAGACATGCTGAGAAAACCTCCTCAGTAAGACTCCTAGCTGAAAAAAGTGTTCTGCAGGCACTCTCCTAGCACCAGAAAGCACTGGAAGATATCACATAGTGACATCTACAGCTGAAATGCGAAGCTTCTTGTATGAATCCAAGTCTCATCTCACAAGAGGATGGCAATGTCCTTTCCCATTTAAAAACCCTAGAGATTAATTTCAGAAGATTTTGGGTTCCCAGCTGAATGTATTCTTTCATGGCCCAAGTGGCTGATTCACCAGCTTGCCGGCAGAACACAATGTGTAGTTTCTAGTGACTTGGGCACTAAGAGGTCCATCATGTAGACTACACACCAGTACCCCTCTACAAAAAGCTTGTAAATTATGTTCTCTGGTCCACAGTATTGCCTGGGCTATGTTCAATACTACTGAAAATACCATAGTCATTCCATGATGAGGTCAGTTCTAAAGAAGATCAAGTGCTATCATGCAATTCTTCTTCCTTGTGGCTTCATTACCAGCATTACTAAGAAGGCCTTTAGAAGAACACCTTTAAGAAGGCGAGCTTGAAGCTAAAAAAGATTTTATTTCATGCAGTCATCATCATGAAGCTTTTTGGAGGTTTTCTTAAGTGATGGAAAATACTGATGCTAAGATTAATGTAAGGCCCATCTCAGAACAGGATGTTTTTCAAATTTTATGGTTAGTCATTAGCAGCTCTTTAAGTATTTATCAGCATCTCTGCAAAGGACACAGAATACTGCATATTAATGCATGTTAGCATTGTGCTTTCTCATGCACACCACCTCCTGATGCTTACAAATATCATGGACCACAAAAGCTCTCAGGAGAAATGATTTAGTTCATAGACATTTTTTTTTTTTCAAACATAAGGAGACACAGAATCAGTGAAAACAGATGAACCCTCTTGTGAACAGTCTTTGCCCACTCTATTTCATAGGTAACTGAGCAATCTGAATTTAAGAGAACAGGCATGTCCTAAAATGTTCAGTATGACTTATGCATTTTTTTTTAAAGCAAGTAAAACATTTTATTGCCAACTGTGCATTACTTACTTACTGCAAAGAAGTTACTAAACCCACATTACTGCAGACACATACCATACTGGCAAACAGCTCTCCATCATCATCACATGCCACTCCTCCAGGGCTGTAGAGCTGGAACCAGCCATCTTTGCCAGCCCGCACACTCAGCAAACACGAGTGGACCTGCCAAAAAGCAAAGACATTGGGAAGGTTACAGATCCTGCCAGTAATCACCAGTGTCACCCACACTGCACCAACAGAGGTAACCCTCCCAACCTGGGGCCTACTGGAAGTTTCATGGTTAATACTGCAATTTACACATTAGGAAGTCTTCACTCACAGAAACCCTTTTTTTTTTTCCACTATAAAGAAGGAGGGAAGCTATGTCCTTGTTAATTGCATGTCCTTTTTCATTCACTGAACAGAAATCAAACACAAAATGGCTCTGAAGTAGAACAGCTCCTTTTACTTGGGGGGAAAAAAAATGCAACAAAGAAGAAAAAAGAAACAACCCAGATTTTTGAGCTTCTGCCATTCTCCCCCTGTTCTCCCAGCATGTGTGTCTACAATTCTGACGTGACACAAACACTGAACCCAGTGGCTGATGGCTTGCTCATTCCAATCATGAAAAGTTCTCATTACTCCTGCTGTAGCAAGACTTATCAGAGTCAGGATGAAGGACGCCAACACAGAAAATTCAATAGGGGTATGTAAGGTGGAAGCTGCATAGAAGAACCTGCACATATAAACTGGTGTACAATCATTTGTCTAAGTTTGGCCCACTGGAGAGACTACTATGTCTACTTCCACATTTTAACAGAGGTGTCACCATGAAGCTTTCTTCTTTTTTTTTTTTCCCTGAAGGGACACAGACATTCTGTTCTAATTTCTGAGGAGATGGGGGTAAAGTCCATGCACCCTTACTTGGACACATAACGATAGTGAGAGATGAAGTCCTGATGCCATTCTAAAACAAGAAGGTCTTTCTTATCCAACACAGGTGACTACAGCTCACAAAAGCTGAAACACTGAACACTATGAGCTCTGGGCCATGATGACAATGCAGGCTCCTCACCCACAGTTCAGGGGAGCTTTGTTTCCTTTGTGCTGACACCAAAAATTAATGCAGATGAGACGTCCTCTCCGATTCAGCCAAAGCTGCTCATGTTAAGCAAGTTACACGTGTAGCTAGGAAGCAGTCAGCCACCAAGAGGCTACAGGTACACACTCATCCCAGTATCTTGTCTCCTACCCTCTTTCTCCTGCTGATTTATGAGAATTACGGTCATTCACACACAGTGTAACTGAAACACAGCTAAGTAAAACCTGTCATTTTTTGAGCTGTATGGATCCATGCATTTTGCTTCCCTTTTTTCATGTGGAAGATGAAAAACTGGGAGGGAATCAAGAGACTGGCTGCAGTTCACTGCAGAGCAAGGACATTAACTGAGCTCGGACAAGAAGGTCACAACGTATGTTTATACAGAACACAAGAAACCATTCTTAGTAAAACAGTATCCCCTGAGTAGATATTTCTCCTTAAGAGCCTCAAGCACAGCTAAACCACACAGGTTTAGAAACATACTGCTTAAGGAAAGATCTTCTAAACAAGCACGTCTGCAATCCCTCCAATTAATGCTCTGTGTAAATGGGCAATAAACTTACTTCTTGTCTTGGGTCTTCTGCAAATCTCTGTATCACATATTTCAGCTCTCTACAGAAGAGAAAAAAAAGAAAAAAGAAACGTAAAGGGACAAATATAGGCAGCTGCTGCCTGCAGTATTCACACAAGTGTCACAGCTCTCTTGGATTACGCTTTACACGACATATATTCATGTACTTTAGAGAGATAAAAGTCAAACTGCTTCCACAGGAAGGAAATATGAAGTCTGAAAGCGATTACCAAGACAAGAGTCTATTCAAAATAGTCTAGAAAAGCTTTCAGAGACGTGCAGTGACAAACTGGTTTGTAAATTCTATCAGCATCCAGTGTCTTTAGTCCTTGGGCTCCTGCTGTCACAGTAAATTACAAAGAAAAGTACATCTTTTTATTGCTAACAGAACATGCTCACAGCCCCACACAGATAAAAAACCTTAGAGATACAATATTGAATAATACATCACTACTGCTATTGACTAGAACAAGTTTTTTAAATAATCACTCCCCTTAACAAAACAAACAAGTACCAACTTACTTTGTGAATTTCTCATGTGCAAGTGCCCTGAAATTTAAAACACAAAGGTATGAGGATTTGGGAAAAGGAAAGGGGAAAAAACAAAGCAAAACAAAATATACTTTTCATTTCATTCCAGATAATAAAAGGATTTACTAAGTAACCACAACACAAAAGGCAAAAAGAATAATCTTTCCAAAAAATGTCTCCTTCATTAATGTAGGGAGGTGGGATAAAGAAAATGTATCACTCAGAATGAATCTTGTGGGTCTTCCTGAGTCCTGCCACTGACATCAGTGGGACCTTAGGGTCAGAAGACACCAAACAAAAGACTAACAAAACACCTATATAATTATAAACAGAATTTTGGCTACTTCCAACAGCCAGGTGAATTCTTTAATTGCAATGCAGTTAAGGTATGGTCACACCTAATTAACATCATACATCAGGAAAGCAATTAATGCTCATTCTGTGAAGTGCCTTGCATCATGGTGCGGCTTACAGCTCTCCCAGGGTTCAAATTTAACTTAAGTAAATCATGCCTCTGTTGCCTACTTCCAAGCTCTCGCTGTAGCCCAGGTAACCCGGCACAGAGGATTAGACCTCTCTGATTCAAGACATTCGGTCATTAGGGGATGTGATAAGCCAGCAAATTGTACAATTATAGGTTGTAATCGTTGTCCATGGAGGTCTGCATTTTATAAACACTACTGCTCATTAATAGGTTTCTGAGGGAGCCAGGCTGATTTGTAGGGTAGCTTCTTCATATAATGAAAAGTACAAATGATACAAGTCTCCGTGACGCCAGTAAAGCATCTTCCTCCACTATACCTCTCACTTAGCTCTCCTTCCTTTCTTGTCTGTTAACCTTTTCTCTCTTCAGGATCTTCTTAGAGAAATGAGGATGGGGAACACTTCAAGTGTCTCCATATCAGTAAATTCAACTCTATATTCTAAATCAATACTTTGAGCACAAAGTTCCTACTACCATCGTGTTTTAAACTGTACGTCACTATAAAGCAACAGGAATGAGAATAACCCACTAAATCCTAAGACAGAACAAACTTACTCCTTGGGAAATGGGATAGGTTGAAGCAAGCTGGCCAGGGCTGGTCTCCAGTCATCATAGTCTGACCTGAAAAAGGAACGTTTTTCTTAATAAGATAGCATGGATGGAATATGGTTTGTCAACAGTTGGTTTGAGGAGTAAAAAGCATCTTACTGCAGGCACTAACGACTCTTCTGCTTTAGTGAGACACTCCAAAGATCTGCGGTGACATTTCGCTTTCCATTTTCAGCACATTCTCCACTGAGGCACAATAAATCTGGTATTTACAATGACCTCCAGAGAGGTCTTCTTTATGTCAACTTAAAATCATTTGCTGTTTATGAAACCTGTTGACATTTAATCACTAAGTAATACTTTCATCTAAGTTGGTGGAGCAATTACCAGGCCATTGCTATTTACAGCTCTGCTCTGCATTTAATTGGAATTTATTTTCTTTTGCTAGAAGGCATAAGTCCAGTTGTAGAAACAAAGATAATCCCTCATTTTTACCCGCACATACCAAGTACAATTTTATGGCCTGATTTATAAAATAATTGCACGACTTACATCTGGTACTACTTTTTTTTGTATGCTTATACTCAGAACTTTTCTAAAGACTGCTGTTCGCGTTCACAACTTGTTAGCCTTTTTCTCCTCCTGCTTCAAAAACAGGGAAGAGAAGAGAAGAGAGGAGAAGAGAGGAGAATGTGGCACAAGAGAACAGGTCAGTTTAAACAGGACAAAGCTCTTAGCTTAGCTGAGAGGATATTAGAGAAGGAAGCACTGCCAAAATTAAGAGTGAAAGAGGACAGATGGATAACCACAGCAGAGGGCTCAGGCCAAAGGACCCCAGAAGGGATGTCTCTGGTGTGTTAGCACCATAGCTGCCAGCTGACGCACTGTGTGTTATTCTCTGCTTTCAATATAGAAGGATTGCCCTTCTAGGAGGAGCTATCCCTAAGGGGATGCTTGCCTGACGTAGGGCAAAGAGAACATCCAGTTTTACAGCACACTCTGGGCAGTGTGGAGCAACCTGGCAGCATGTCATCTCATGGGGTGAAATACTCTGGAATGGCTGTAGAAGGTAGTTCAGAAGATCCTACAGTCTCCTCTCACTGCTGTTGCCCTTTGGATTTCAGTTTCAAAAGCTAGCTTACTGGCTGCAGCTTACTGCAAACTTGGCACAGAAGTATGATGTTTCTTTAGGAAGGAACGAAGCGTAATGTTCTCAAATGGACAGTACAACTGATAGCATTAGAAAGAGACAACATATGCACAGGAACTGTTCCAAAATGATGCATTTTTTGCACAGAGAATGTTCTAGATGGATGCATTTCCAAAAGTCTCATCCACTTTTTGAATCACGTGAAACAGCAATTTCCATAAACTAAGACAGGTTAATGTACATGACGCTGGACAGCTCACCAAGGCACGTTCATGGACACAATTTATGTGCCTGAGCATTGTGTTCTTATGAAGCAACATACAGAGAAATTTTATTTGAAGGAATAATTGCCATTTAAAAAGTCAATGAGAGAAGTAATTATTGCTTGCCCAAGAGTGTTATGACTCCAGGTTACAACAATATATAATATCTAATACAAGTAACCAATTCACAAGAACCACTAGGATCTGATAGTAGCTTATTATATTAAAAGGAGATGAATGCTGTACAAACGTGCTGTGGGATGAGTTAGCTTTTCTTCCTCACCACTCTGCAGTTCTAAGTTTGATGCATGCACTTTTATTTCCCATGCCATTCCTTTCAGTGGGTATCTGCAGCAAATAGCCCTGGCCTTTTCACAGGTGCTTTCTCAGACAATCCTAGCATGCAATTTCCCAGCCTCCTCTTGAAACTCCTCTGCCAGCAGGCCAAGAACCACAACATCATGTTGAGTTGAGGGGTTGTCTCTTCCCCTACCCGCACTGGTTAACTGACCAGAAAAGAGTTGAGGGACGAGGCTGGAGCTTTAAGGCAGTCAGGCCAGCAGCTGAGGAGGCACTGGCCAGGCAAAAATCTCAGTGCTGGTTCTCCTCAAAACACTAAACAAATAACATCTGAGAGCCTTGGCTATGTCCCCTGATAAATACAACTTGTTTATTTTCCTCTTGTTATCTTTAGCATTGGAGGGACCAAAGCATATTGCATGTCAAGCTACAGTAATCCAAAAAAAGAAACTTCATGCCCATGCCAGTCACTCTAAAAGCCAGTTGAGCCTAATTTTCTCCTCCATAAAAAATTTTGTCCACTGGTTTAAATTAGGAGTAACTCTGAATTACACTAACTTACAGGGAGCACTGATCTCCCAATCACAAGGTTCTTTCCAGAGGCAAAAACCCCCATAACCATCATTAGATAGGAAACAAACACTGAGGATGACCAATTTTGTTTGGTACTTCCAAGCAGCAGGACATGAGGCAGGACTTCATTACATCGGGCCATTTTTCCCACTTTGCTTGTGCAAAGTGAATGTCATGAAACACCTGGTGAAGTGCTGAGCCAGCACCTCTAAGATGAGCTCTCTGGGCATGGCCTTCAGCACCTGCATTTATGTCCTCAAAGAACTGACAAATCTAATGAACCCATTCTATCATTTTCATTATTATCTGGATATTCCTCCTAGAACAGCATCTGATTTCCCTCCAAAAATGACATATCTTTTTTTTCAATGCAGTGCAAATAACTTCAAGGGCAGAATTCTGAGCAGGAGAGACCTGAATGTCAAAAGGTTGCGTGAGAAAATTCAAAATGTGCTCAAGGTGTTTCACATCACGTGAAATAAAGCATCCACAAATCTCTCCTGAGATGCATTTTGAGGCTTAGCTCCTGCGACATCTCAGTTTAAGTGTTACACCACTAAAATTCCTCCCTGAGCAATCTGAAGAACTGTGATTAGTAATAATGGGAACCAATCAATTTTTCCTGGCTGCTCTTCAAAGGAAATTGCAACGAGCAGAAAAAAAGCTGCTTTGTAATAGACCGATGCTGAGCGAAACGTTGCCCACAGAGTTGGAAAGCATCACCCTGATGAGAGCTGGGAGTTACGTGCTGCATCCATTTTCAGAGCAAAGCTTGTGAGAACCAACCACTGCGTATCCTCCTAGCAGAAAGAAAGGAAGAAAAACTGTCTCTTGTGAAAAATACAGAACTTGGTCACATGAGTGGGACCTGAACAAAAAATCTACACAACCTGTAATCCCTTCAATCTGTGCTAGGAAACATGAAACAAACACAGCACAGGAATAAAACTAAACTACTTATTAAAAGCCTACGGTGTTTCTCCTCCTCCCACCTATTCCCTTTTCAAAAACACTTTCTTTCTGTCTGCGCTCATCTCATCTGACTTCTCCTTTCATTTCAGACGGCTGCCTCTTTTGTCTTCTTTTCGGGCCCATTCAGAGCTCTAGCACAAGGCAGAGGTGTTGGAAGCAGTGAGGGGAAGGCCATGGGTTTGCCCCAGCTGAGGAGCCCAACCCAGAGGCCGTGCAGGAGGGGATGGAGCACAGAGCTATGGGGAGGGCTTGGAGAGCAAAGGCCCCTTACAGCCCCTCAGTGGGTGCCAAGCCGCATGCTGACACAGAGCTCAAACCCCATGACCAGTCCTACAAACCGCCCTCCTGAAGGGGCGGGCCGCAGCCTTGGCCAACCTGTCACGGCCTAATCCCCCTCCGCAGTGAATTCGCCTTTGGGCCATCGTTGCTATCGGCCTGTCGACATTATACATTTTCTTTGCCAGGGATCACCTTTCACCAAAATGAAAACCTGCCCATATGTCATGTGCGGCACAAACAATCCAAAACATATTAGCAGCCCAGGGCAACCCTGATAAACATGACATAAGAGAATCCACTTGGGATATGCAGAGCATGCCCCTGACCTATTGGGGAATGTGGAGAAGGCAGGGGAAGCTCCGGCAGACGCTTGCATTTGGAAAGCTGTCGGTCTTATCGCCCAGAGACGGCAAGCCCCAAATCCTCTTTGTTTTTAGAGTATAATAGAGAGATAAGGAGCAACTACGCAGAAATACCTCATTTCTCTAGACCAAACGGCTTGATGAGATCAAATATCTTTTAGGCAACCTCTTTGTTACCTGACAATAAAAAGGTGGCCAAGTCCTCTGACACGTGTGCCCCTGGGTCCAGCTCCTCTGAATCACACTGCATGAGGCTGAGCTCGGGGCCTGGGGCAGGCAAACGGCCCCTCACACCCTCTGTTAGGTACAGCACCAACGTGTCATTTGTGGAGCTCTTCAGAACACATGCAATTTTGATGCTAATCACTCCATAGAAGAGGAGACACAGCCTCGTTTACCATAAATTTCTCTAACCACAAACATGATGTTCAAGCCTAAGTTTGACTGTGTAAGAAATTCCCTAACGCACAGAAACATTAGCATGCAAGTAAGGAGCTGGGCAACGCTAAGCAGCTCTCAGATCCTCAGATTCAATATGATGAACAGAAAGATTTCAATTAATTTAGTGCATTTTCTAAGCACCAATTTAAGACCGTAGCATTCAGGCTGGCATCAATAACCTTATCACAGGCCAGAATGCATTAGGGGATATTGACACAGGAGTTTGATCCACTTCTAAGTGCAGGACAAAAATACTATGTTCCACTGAAGACTGTCCCTCCTCTGCCAGCATCTTTCAATCCATGATTTCATATTTTCCTGCAGCATGCAATAGTTGTGTATTGTTACTCAACCACATTACAAAAGGTTCAAAGATATTTCCAGTGCTACGAAAACGGCCAAAGAGCTGAACTCTCTAATCTGCATGGTTAGCCTTCTGTTCAAAAAGTGAGGTCTTACAGTGATTATTAAATAATTGCTGTTACATTTTAATCGATATTAGAAGCTTTTTATTCAAAAGTATGTGTTGTGTAGGCGTTAGGTGAACAATAAAAAGTCCTCTGCTGAAGAAAACTGTTAACAATTCTCATTTGCTAGACTTTCAATAATTAAAATCTGCCTAAATAAATTACTCCCTGCTGCCCTAAGTTAATTATGCAAAAAAGATATCATTGTTGGTGACTCTCTTGTTTTAATGATGATATTGAGTCAGACACCTAAAAGAACAATTAAATTCAATGCTAAGCAACTTATTTATGTTTGGCTTACCACTGTTATTAATAAGAACATTATTTTAGTGGCTGCCTGCTGAGAGCTCAGCTCCTGGATAGCTGTTGTTTTCACAATGAATGTTTTCTTCCTATTGGCATGATCTCCAACTCTTTCTTCAAATTCTCCATTTTTCAAAGTATAGTCGGAGTATTTAGTAGATCAGAAAGGCTTTGTTCAAGAAGAGTTTGGGCATGCAAAAAAATCAGCATCATAACAGGATTGTCTGGCATTTCTGTCAGTAAGTACTAGCCCTTCTACAGTGCTTTTCCAAACCTATATTTAGTTTACCTTTATATTACAAATAACAAAAATCAGGCACACAGAAAAGCAACTCATCTGAGATCTCCCAGTAAGCCGGCAGCAGAATCATGAGTAGAACTCACTTCTGCATCAAGGCTTTTGGGACCAAAAAAAAAAAAAAACCAAAAATCAAAGGATGAACAGGAATGGAAGGGAACCTAAATCAGTGAAACTATGACAATATATACAAGCCGTGGTTCTGGCTTAGGAACTGCCTTGTATTTTCACAGGTTGTGATTTCTTAAGCAGGGTGTGGGCTCCGGCAAGGCAGTCTAAGGGAAGTTGCATCAATTGTGATGGTGGAAAAAAAAAAAAAAAACACATTAAAAATTGTTTTAAGGTATGGAATGAAATAAAGAGTTCTTTGAGCAGGAAGTAATATGAGAATGGAGATCTGGCATATCAAACTTTTAAAATTTAGAGAGACTGTGAGGTGGAACATGCCCATTTGCAAATTTGTTTATAAGCGTGTGTCAGCTGCATGATGAAACCAAAACCGTCGACGCTTAATGAGTCAGCATCCAAGCCAGCATCAGGACTGAAAGAGTTCGTAGTGTTTATGGAAAACATCTAGAGTCATGGGGACGGGAATAAATACACAACATGTTTAATGCAGCACCTGGGTCTGGGCACATCAAGACTTAGAAACCATTAGATAGAGGAAAGACAGATGCTGTGCTATTCTAAATGCTAACATTTTTAAAGGTAGAGGATAGGGTAAGGAAACAAAAATTATCCTTCAGCAGCTTCCTGCTCAAGAATCTAATGGGAACAGTATCTTGGATTCACTTATCCTGTCTCCAGCTCTGGTGTGTGTTACAAATGTATTTGCAAGACAGCTCAGCAGTGAGTGAAGTAATTACGTTAAAATTGGTGTTAAATATTTTGAAAATACTGAAAATGTGGGAAAAAACTTTCACAAAATCCTTCATCATGGCATTTGGACTTCATGCAGTTCCTAGAGAATGTACACCCAGACAGGCACTTGACTTCAACGTAGCCAAATGCTCACAGTTTACAGAGGAGTCTGAATTTTACCCACTGTTGTGTAATATTAAAAAAATCAACTATTACTTCATTAAGCCTTACATTGTTTAAAAATCATTAAGGTTTGCATATAGACATACTGCAACTCAGTAGGAAAGCTGTATGTCAAAGCCAACAAAACTGTTTCGGGTTGTATTCCTGCATGAACATATGTTCTATTACAGGCTTCTATCTGCAGTCCGCTTTCTGTGTTACTCCTTCATTTCATTTATTTATTCATCCAGGAGACAAACAAACGTTTCCCAGAGAACTTTGTGTTTTAAATTCCTCTTGAACATATTCAGAGTATTTGCCTCCCAGGAAACTATGGAGCCATTATACAGTAAAGGTTATTTGAGCACTTGTTCATTATACAGGTTTGCTGTACCAAAGCAATCGATCAACAAACAGAGGATCTATTATAACAGAAGTAAATCTGAGCAAGCCATAAAACTTCTACAAACATGCAGGGAGAATACCTAAGTGAAAAACACTGGCCTCATCCAGCTCCTGAAGAAGCCAAGGCAGCAGCGCTGTGTATCACTGCACAAGCCACATGCCTAGCACGGGTCTGTATTTTTGAGCTTTGTCTCAGGCAATCCCAAGAGCCCTGGAGGAGATAAATGGACCTTTTATTTTGGTGGCTAAGAACAAAACAGAAACTACTGGCAACAATGTCCTGCCTTCTGTAACATGCGTGAGGCTCACTGTACAAATAAGCTTTCCCTTTTCATCTTCCTAATGCTATTTTTAGAACCTATTGGCAGTGCCAGATGTCCCTTTCGGAGGCTAGACTCCAGTGCTGGAGTTAGATTTATAACCGTGTGCTTGCTGACCACAGATGTTGAAGATGAGAGGCCTGTGGGAAAAGCTCCCCCACTGCTAAGATGTCATTGTTCAAAAAGCTGTTTAAAATAGTTACTCACAGCATCTTGAGTATTTCCACATAGCAGCCAAGGATCCTGTCTGCCTGGGCGCTCAGCTCAATGCTCATGGTGCTGCAGGTGGGACTGACCATCAAGCAGTCAATCAGGTTGGGCTCGCTGTCATTGCCAACGTTGGCTGTCATCTTCTGATTAGCCGTGTTGTTGCGCTCCACTTCCACATGGATCTCGTTTGAAGTGACAATGACTGGCTTGAGCCGGGATTCAGTCAAGGTGGCCTCCTGAGAGACCAGGTCAGGACTCGTGTGAAGAAGGCGGAGGGGGAGGTTAGGCTTTCGGTCACACTGCTGCTGGCAGCCATTCCGAATTTCCTTCAGGCTTGGCGAATTGTCTCGACTGAATTTTAAAAGTAAACAAATAATTTCAATAGCCAGACATAACAGTAGAGAGCGGGACAGACAGAGAAACATGGAGAAGCCAAGATCTGTCGCAATTTCCCACTTGCTTTTCACCACAGCCCACCGTATTGCTTTCTCCTTTGTGACTGGATTATTGCAGTCAACTAAAAATATTAAAATGCTGCAATAGGGCTACTCTGCAGACCCTACTCCACAAAGATTTCAGCTTTTCATTAGCCCAGTTGACACACCAGTTTAGTATAAAGGTGAACTTTCCCATCTAAGTTGTGCAAAGCTGTAACAGGATCCATGCCCAAGTATGTATCTGGCTACAGTACATGCCCAGACACTTGTCTGCAGCCCTCGCGTCTGGAATTTCTGTTGGACACTACGCAGCCCCTGTCCGTGCTGTACCATGAGGAAAGTCAGATAGCAATAAACAAACAGGAAACACAGCAGACAGGAACCCTTCGTGTCTACTGGAAATTGGCTCGTGTGTCAGGAGCTGCAGCACCTATCTTGTGATAAGTCAGGAATCAGATTTTCCACAATAATGAGGACAGTATCATGAAACCAGCTCAGGTTCAAAGCTGTGGATACACGGGGATTTACACACAACCCCTTCTAGCAATGGGTGGAGTGAGAATGAAGAGACACTCCCGCACACCCATAACCATGCTCACACCAGTCTTGTTTACAGCCTCAATGAAAACTCTTTGATGCCACAGGTTTGGGAGTGAGCAACACAGGGTGAGCTGAGAATTCATACTGACCTGTTGATAAACTCCTCGTAACATGAATAAATGGCTGCTAAGCAGACAGCTACAAGATTTGGCAGAACCCTAGGATGGGGGCATTGTCCAGTTGGACCGTGCATGCTGAAAAACAAAAGCCAAGATGACATCACTGCAGTGAAGATTTCTGTGGGCAAAAACAGTAAGACAGAAGGAGGTGCTGGAACTGCGCAGGCAGCCTTGGGGAATCTTTAGAAAGGCCATAACAGAGTTATTTTAACATTGTAAATCGCCACCAAATAGTCTACTTCAGAAGAAAGCTGAGTTATTTCTTCAGTTCATTCAATGTGGTATCTCTACAGTTCTTCTGAAAGCTCACACATGATTGAGCATGACGGGGTCTAAAGTTGATGGGAATCTCTCTGTAAAGGCTCTGAGCCTCAATCTATAATGGGAATGTACATACAGCAATGTCTATTCACCTCCAGTGTGTATACAGACAGAAAACCCCAGACATATTTGAGAATAAGCTAAAAAAAGTTTTCAGTTGTATTTCCTCATGGACACCTCTCACTTATTTGCTGTTTGCCAGCACTGAAAGCACCAGCTACTCACAGGTAAGCAAGGAGATGAGCAGGGTTGGGAGAAGTAATGGAAATAAGCATTCACACAGGACTGGAAAATACACCATAACATTAAATGTAACTAACCTATGAATAAACTTCTTCACCACCTCCATTCCCGCATTCAGCTCATTCAAAGCCAGAATGTACTCCTGAGTAAACAGACGCAACCGAGGGCATTTCCCAAAATCCTGTCCAAAAAGGAGAGACTCAGTGAAGACGGTGAAACATGCCTGCAATGTACATTGAAATTGTGGGTTTTTGAAAGAAATCCATTCAAACACAACTGAATTCACTGTTGTTATGCTGACAGCTCCAGGAACACAGTACCACTGCATGCTGAAGTAATGTGCTGCTCACTAATAATGGCATGCTTTGCAATTCTCTTTCCACCCAGGTCTATTGGAGCACTGTGTCCAAGCCCGGGGCCACCGGTACAGGAGGGATGTGGACCTGTTGGAGCAGGTCCAGAGAAGGGCCACAAAGATGACCAAAGGGCTGGAGCATCTCGCCTGTGAAGACAGATTGAGGAAGCTGAGCTTGTTCAGCCTGGAGAAAAGAAGGCTGCGGGGAAACCTTAGCTTACAGGAGGGGGGCGGACATTTTACACAGCCTGACAGTGATAGGACAAGGGGGAATGGCCTTAAAATAGGGGAGATTTACATTAGGAGGGAATTTTTTACTCAGGGGGTGGTGAGGCGCTCGCACAGGCTGCCCAGGGAAGCTGTGGATGCCCCATCTCTGGAGGCATTCAAGGCCGGGCTGGATGGGGTCCTGGGCAGCCTCATCTGGTGCATGGCAGCCAGCCCTCAGCACAGGAGTTGGAACTGGATGATCTTTAAGGTCCCCACCAACCTAAGCCATTCTGTGATTCTGTGATCTATCTCAAAACAAAAGGCATCTTTAATGCAAAAAATAAAAATAAAAAAACAATCAATTGGTCAAATTCCTGCCTGCACTTATTTTCCTTCCAAACACTTCCATTTTAACCATTTTGAAATGTATTTTTATTGTTTTTCATTTTCACTTCCACTTATAACTGCAGTTTCTTAGAAAGCCAACTCCTCACATATGATTTTTTACTTCAATATTTGACATCCTGTCTATTCTGTTTTTAGAGAGAATCTTATTTGACACGTGACCTTTGAGTGATCAAGTATAAAACACAGATCAGTTCCCTCTCCAGGGATCTGTACCTCAGGTACAACATGAATTTGACAGGTGAGCTCAACAGTTGCTTGCTTCCAGTCCTGCAGTCAGCAAGGCACCCGCTAACTGAAATCCCACGTCTCCTCACCTTCCCTGCTATTTTGAGATGTGAAAGGAGTACAATCTGCTGTCTGATAAGTGTTATTCCTCAGCACATTTCTTCACATTTACGCAGTTGTAACCTTATAATACAGGTTTTACAGAGTTGCAGAACTAAATCTCTAAGCGTTGAGCAGGGCCCACTGAGTACCTCCAAGTTATCCCTCCAGCACCTGGATGAGGAAGAGGAGTCAACATGAAAAACTAAATGGCACCTGTAATAACAAACCAGGGCACTGCATATCAGAGCATAACATCTGATAGGCTTTACAACTAGAGAAAATTACCAAGAATGTGAGTGCAAGCCTAGACCGAACAGTGTTCCCTTCAAGTCCACGTGTCGATCTTTGCAAGCGTTGAATGGATACGTGGTAACTTCACGCAAGAAGAAGGACTGTCAGTGATTTCACAGCTGGTATTACAATTAAATCCATTGAACATCTAACAGCTCCTCCTGGCAGTGCAAATACACTTGGTTCCACAGCATGAGACCACACAGACTTCATACCTCCCCTGGTGCCATTTAACTTCATGGAAACTCCTTACACGATAGCTCATGCAGTTAGAATTTATGAATCTTTTCAACCCTGTAAGTGCCCTATAACTGAAATTAGAACAAAAGCCCAAGAGATCACAAAGAGGATGTCACTGCTGGCAGCTCTAAAATAAAATACCTCCAAAAATAATATGATGCTGTCACCACATCAGGTGCTAAATGATGCACACGATCAATATTGTTCACTCTTAAGATGTAAAGCAACAGTGGTTGTATTCCAGCATTTGGGCTGAGCCCTCAAACGGCTGAAATCAGAAGGCAGAGAGGCTCCAAGTGCTCCCAGGACAACTCAGCTTGTCCCCAGCCTACACCTACCAGTGGGCATCAGCATGACAAAAAGCTATCCGTACTCTTTTGGGACTTCAAAATGATAGGCAAATGAAGCACTCTTTCTCTGTTTTATAAGCATGAAAATGTGGAACAGAATTTGCCATGAACTTACCAAAGATCACAGAGGAAAGCAGTGGCAAAGGTTGGAGCAGACAGCTAGGTTTCCTGTTCTAAGCACACTAAATTGCACGTGGCCTCCTAAGGTTATGAAGTTCACTGCCAACAGCACTGTCTCCCTGAAGGATTACTTTATTTACATGCACATACACACATTCTTTAAAAGACTATTCAGTACAGAAATCCCCAGAGAGTAGTAAAGTGCCCAAATCCACTCCAATTAATATATGACACCGTAAATTCTCTGACTACACACTGCGGTACAGACATGTTGATTTTCAATCTGCAAATGTTAAGTACAGTAAATATACCCAATTCTCTGAAGCTAACCAAATACAAGCATTACACTATGCATTTAGATTTTATTTGAGACCCCTCAAGAGCTCTGGATTCTTAAAAAAAAAAATCAGCCTGAAATCCAAGAATAACATTTACAGAATATTTCATTGAACACTACAGAATATTCAAAAATGTTTACATGTCTGGAGAGCACAGGCACAGAGCCAGGAATATGACCTTTTCGCCATCTTAGGCTTCCCAGCTAGTTCTGTAAACTCAAGGAGTTAAATAATACTGTTATAAAAATAAGAAATAAGGACTGTTTTCTACTGGATCCATGCTGTACACAGGAAGACAGGGGATGGTTTCTAAAATTATACCAGTTAGTGCAAAGAAGTTGCTTCTGTACTTACAGAGGGATGAGACCCATGCTTGACATCACAGCTAAGCTGACTGCCTTAAATATTTTATTTATTTGTTAATTTTTGCCACAGCTTTGTGAAGGAAAATTTATTTGCATAACTTAGAAACCAAGGCAGGAAATCTAATATGCCTCAAAGGATGGAGGACCAGTAAACACTCTGACCTCCCTTTGGAAAGGAGTACAGATCGTGCAAGAATATATTCAGCGTCAACGAAGGGAGAAAATTTGGTATACAGGGTGGAAAGAGAGGCTGATAGGGCAGTCCCCTTGCATTTATTCCAGTCGCTGCCATGGAACTGATTGACAATATGAAGAGGGAAAGCAGCCTAGAAAAGAACAATCTTAAATGACAGGAGTTCATGATGCCTGGAATGAGAAGTATGGAGAACAAGTAGGAAAACACAAGGAAACTCAGGAAATTTACGTAAGAACATATTGGACATGAGTCTAAAGAAAAATGGAATTGCAGAGAGTTAGTAGTGTCTCAAAGATAAAATGTTTGGGGTCTCAGTTCAAAAATCAAAAAAGTCCCTATTCTGATTTTGCTTTTTAATTGATTTTAAACCAGTATAACACCAAGGATGTCATGCAGAGCATAAACAAGGAGCCAGGTGGGAGAAAGCTGAACGAGCTGGCACTGCCGCCCAGAGGAACATTCATCAAATCATGGCTTTGTTTGAATGCCACTGTATTATTAGTTCCTATGTAGAACTTACTAGTTCTAAATTGCAAAGCGGTACGTGATTACATGCCACACTCACACTGGGGGGTTTTGATTTTGGTGTCACATTGCCTCATGCAGTATGGACTAAACAGCAGTTGCTCATTACACAAGATGTCACAGTAAGATTTCTCCAACCTGACCACGTTCCCGTAAAGCACGCACTCACCATGTTGTGTTTGAGAATCCGCTGTACCACTGGTGTGAACACTTCTATCACAACCATCGACCGTGGGCGCTCTCGGCAGTGCTGTAAGGAGGAACAAGTCATTTCGTGAGCTGCAGAATTAGCAACATGGGTCTCTCTCAGTCCAAATAATTTGGGCTGGAAAGGACTTTTGGAGGTCATCTGGTCCAAACTTCTGCTCAAGGCAGGGCCAAATACATTAGCCTGCTCATTAAACTTGCCCACTCAATTTCTGACTATCTCTGAGGAAGGAGAGTTCACAGCCTGTAATCAAAATTTCCCTTGCTGCAACTATACAAAGCATGTCCCACACCTTTAAAGATAATTAAGTTCCTATCTCTGAGGGGAGACCAAAGGCATGAAAAAAAAATGCAGGTGCCCACGTAGGTTGGAGGATGACTGGTGGGCAACACAGAGTCTTGGAGGTATTTGAGTTTGAGGCTAGAAATAGCCCTAAGGCTGACTTACAGAAGTGAAACAAAGTCAGTGTTGTTTCTTGAAATTTGACCTAATTTCCACAGGTGTGACTGCTGACAAGTAACTCTGCATAGGAATTTTAAGCAAGATCCAGAAGGTCTGACAAATGTATATCCACTCATCAGCAAGCAGATTAAAGCAGACTTAAAACTGAAAAACAAACACACCTAGAAGAAAAGTAATATTTGCACATCCCAAAGCTTTGCAATCTGAAGTACTCCAAACTATACAGAAAAGATGCAAGCAGAAGCGTGGATTTACCAGGAAAGAGGATGAGTCCTTAGGATCTTTCTACTGACATTACCCAATGACATAATATCATTATGGCTGAGTTATGCATCACATTACCAACCCACTGACTCCAACAATTCTCATGCTAGCTAAATAGAACGCACAGTAGGACAACTCATGTACCCAGACGGGGGTGGGGGAGTCTGAAGATCTTAACTCTCATAAATCATCAGTACTACGCAGGCTGATGTAGTAAGAATATGGACCCATTTATCAGAATGGTGCTGGCAACTATTCCAGTATCACTGGTTGTCGACCAAAAGATTTGGGCACAAGGTAAGCGTTTAAAGAAGAAACCGAAACCCCCTCAAAGAACTACACTCAGATACATGTAGGAGATTTCAGAAAGCTGTTCTGATACCTTGCAGAAGAATTCACAGAGGTCAGGAGGAGGGTGGTTGTTTTCCAGCAAAGGTGCAATTGCCTTTAAAAAAAGAGAGAGAAAAATAAATTAATTAGAAGACTGCAATGGTATTAAGTTTTTTGAAGGGGACTCTTTTTTTTTCCCAAAAAGAGAGGTCACTTTACTTTTTATAAAAAGGACAAAAGCATCTGTATAGAAATTAGAGATGGGCTGTGCATTTTACATGTAAGCTTACACATATCCTTACTACGAACCCTTTGCTTTTAAATACATCAGTGTAAACCCACAACACTTTTTTTTTTAATGATTTAAATGAAAACAAGAGCAGATCCCTTGTTTTGGTGTGTAATACAGCAAGGACAACTCTGCCTCACTGTTTCAGTAATAACATCTCTCTAAAAGATACAACAGAAGAGCATCAAACAAACACATGTCTCTTATGAAAGAGTTCAAGCTCACACACAGCCAATAAATCATGAAAAGAAGTATAGCACTCTTCTTATCTAGAGAGACCCTTTTTATCAAAATCAGGCATTAACTTTGTGAAAGTTGAGACCAACTATTTCTTCTCTGCTGCTATGCAAACCAATGTGGTTATGCTCAGCAAATACATTAGAGGTCACACCTGGCACTGAGAGTATAATGAACTTACGTTGTTGTTACTTCCTTTGTAAATTAGAAAACAGTACTAGAACAATGTATTCTCTCTACATGATGGTGCCTTCGGGCTTTTCCAATCTTGAGCTAAAGGGATTCCCAGTACCCATTTAAAAGACTCTAAACATAGCAGCTAGGACATTTTGTATTGAGCAACCGAACGCCAGATATTTTATCTGGATGGCATCTGGAGTTTTACTATGGTAGCCTGTTTTGCTTTGTGCTCTCCCTCTCATCGTCAGTATTTCAGCCCCAGTGAGTTTGCTCAAAATGTGTTTCACAACAGCCACTTTCACAAGCAAACAGGTTAAGATTAATGTGAATTTCAACAATGCAACCGAAGTGCACCTGCAAAGACCTGACTGGGCTACACGTAATATTTGTGAAGCTTCCGTTCATTCTGGTGTGCCATCCATCTGTAACTAGTCACTGCCTCCGGTGGTGGCCCAGCAACAGTGGGCTGATAGAGAAGGCAATGCTTTGCAATGAGACTAGACCATCTTTGCTGCCCATCCAGCACCCAAACTAATGAACTTCCTTCAATCCATCTCCTGCAGCATCAGTCATAGCACCTGCCAGCCCCCAGCAGCCAGGCAATGCAAAAGCCCCCCGTGTTTGTGTCTGTGTGGCCACTGTCAGAGGATCATCGTCTCAGAGATGGATCTGGCTGGCTCTCAGCCTCTGAAAAATGAATTGTTTTCTTCAGCCCAATCCCTACTGGATGTAGGTAACAGCCTCCATCAAGCGGGTCCCATCTCTGCCTGTACAGTCAGTGTGGAAGAGGGACAACCCGAGAGAAGCCTGTGTTTTTTTTCTGTGCACTATCGTTAAAGGCAGAACCCTGCCATCTCACATCACCCAGCTGTGGACAATATCCCTTACTAGGAAGGGATGAGTAGTAATACTGATCTGTTCCAGCACCATCTACAGAAGGAAAGATGGTTTCATCTGCACAGCAAATCACCGTGTACTTCTTCAACACGACACATATACCTGTAACAGCAGTGCTTCCTAATAATAGCACAGTTCAGCTGTATGATGGCAGTGAGCTCTGAACAGGGAGAAAACACCAACTCCTCCAAGGCTGGGCACAACCTGCAGCGGGGCATGACGGAACGAAGCAGCCAGCCCTCAGAACCACTGATTAACATTGGCTGTAAGGACCTTCAAAGGCCACCCAGTCGAAGCTCCCTGCTCACAGCACCGTTACCTGACATCTTTTGTTAAAAAATCCTTGCCTCGAAACACAGTTCTAACTGGAAGCCTGAACTAGAGGAAAATGAAAGCTACAGCAGATCACAAAGAAAAGTAAATGCCACTTCAGAAACTTATCTTGGTGACTGATCCCAGCTGAAATGGTATCTTAGGCAGCAGCTAAACACAATTCACACCTACTGGCAGCGACACGCTGCCTCGTCGCTTTGCAGAAAGATCCAAGGAGACGTGATACCATCAGGTGGTGAAGTTCTAGATTTGATTACTGGGAAAATCTCCTGGAAATTGCCAGTGACTGAAATTAAATTATAGCGATGGGGAAGCAATTTCCACCTCTCTGATAAATTGTTGAGGTTTTGTATTTTGTTACACCTGGGTTGCCATTTGATTCACTTATTTCTATGCCGAAATAAATGCAACTTACGGAAGAGATAAAAGTTGAGGAGGGTATTACTATAAACCAAGTGAACAGAGGGTTAAGCAGCAGTGGCACATACACATAACCATACTTGCAAAAAACAATCACTTGCTCACATACCATCAGAAATTGAGACATTCTGTATACGGCAGCATTAGCCCCTCAGGAAAACAGCTAAGCCTAAGGGTTTTATAGGGCACATCTGGAAATGATGTTTTTTTGACTATTTAAAGTACGTATACAGAGACAAACATAGCACTCTGTAGCCCAGTAAGAAGACCATTTTGGGAGAAGATTAACCCTACACATGCTGTACTGTTTTGTATAACTTGACAAGGAAACTACCATGAAACATGAAAAGAGGAACAGTAAGCCACATGAGAACTGATAGTCCAAGTGGGTTTGATCCGCCCTAAATTCACCAGCACTGAGAGAAGTGCTTTCATATCTCCTCTACTTCTCTAGGATAGAGGCTTAAGCAATAAGAGAAGTCTTATCAAACAATACAGATTTGTCCCCAGATTTGGACAGAAAGTTACTCACCACAATAATGCTCTCATGGTCTTGAGTGGTTAAGTTGTTGTTCTGAAGGGGTTAAACAGAAGAAATGAGTGAGCAAACAGCACTGAGCTGGTACACCAGCATACACTGTACTCAGCTACCATCAGGCATCAGAAGAAAGGCTCAAGACTGTAACAGTTTATTTTAGAATAGAACTAATCTTATTAAAATCATTCTTTTAAAGAAGGTCTTACACCATCTGGTACAAGGGGCTGTACAAGCTTCCACTTCTTCCTAAGCACCATCAGATTCAAGGCACCCCAGCCACGAAAGCTGAGCAAGCACCAGGATGCCAGAGCAGGATTCAATTAATTGGAAAACTAAAGCTAGTGATGCACTTAAAACTCTTTTCTGCCACCAAGCTGTACGTTTCTAAGAAAACTAGTAAAAGAATTGTTGCATACCATTTTTGGTAGTAAAATAACTGCTCCAATTTTCCTGAAGTTCCTACTTCTAAAATGGACCTGGTAAAAGCCAATAAACCTACTGGAAGTCATTGGTTTTGACTAATGCTGTGGTTTTGGCTCTCAGCAGCATGATCCATTCAGAGGTTACAAAGTATTAAGCTATTAAGATCTTAGCACACTGCAAGAACAACAGCTAGCAACTTTTTTGGTTGTTGCAAATCTTTGTGCATCAGAACTGGGACATCAAAAACCTGCCTGGCATTACATTTCCTGTCCATAAAAAGTTAATTATTAGAAACAGATGTAAATAAGGAGGGTAGATGTCTCTGAAGAAGGAAGATATTTTTCTTTGAGATAACTAGTAATAACAGAAAGCTGCACTAGGAATTTATTAGCAAATACATATTGTTGGATGATCAGTCATGCAAACAAAGTCAATGGAATAGAAGTCAAGGGGAGTTTTATCACTGACTTGAAATAAGACTTGAATCGGATCCCTAACAAATTTACCATGAATAACCAAATAAAACCCCATTGCCTCAAGAGAAAACGCCTTTTGTTTCTGGAAATCTACCTAACATGGATCAAATTCTCCTTTTCTCCGACAAGTGCAAATTCCACTCAAATCACGAGCAGAAGAATTTTGAAAGCCCAAGTTAAAATAAAACCCACGCATAAACTTTTAACTATTTGTCCCTCATCCAAAGGTGACAGTGTCACCTCCGTGTGCAGGAGCACGGCCATACCTCTGAGAGCAGTTTTGAGACGATCTCCAGTGGTGCTTGGTGAATAGAATCATCCTGGAGTGGAGACGTCAGCGCCATGTCCACCAGCGTCCTGATCTCCTTCAGCACCACCTCCCAGCGGCTGGGGTTGCTGAGCACCTTCTTGTACTTGTATATCTTCTTCTGCAAGGAGAAGGGAAGGGTCATGTTAACAACACCTTGAAAAACTGATTTGGATGTCTACTTCTTACATTCAACCTTCAAGAGGATTGCTTCGTATTTTGAGTCTTGCTTTTTCTGTTTGATAAAAGGCTGTACTTAAACACATTTAAATGGAAAAGAAAACCTTGCATGCATAAACCAACTAATTCTGTGAAAGCAATGAAAAAACATGGTTCCCTTTTATTTTGGAACAAGTTTTTAAATTCCACATCATTTCTTTCCACCATTTTCTCCTGCAAACACCTTGCTCCTCAGGCTAACCACAGGTACTTGCTACTGCACCAGTTCCAAAGCTGTAGGACTTTTTTTAAGGGAGTTAGTCACACGGGTGAGGAAGTCAAAACATCATTCCAGAGGTGTTTTATTCTGTGTTGCTCATTGATGAATTCGCCTTCAGAACAAATAAAAATGAACTTCATCATAGTGAAAAATTCCCACTGGTCCACAGGTGGTTTTTTCTCCCTTTCCTTGAAGGCTCCTGAGAAGCTGTATCATGACTCTCCAGTGGTGACAGGAATGCACTGGCCAGGTCTTTAAGCCCTCCCTGCAGCAGCATCTTGGCATTTCCATGCTCGGGCTGCCCAACAACACCGTCCTCACTCCTTGCCGACTGCTTCGCGCCCAGCACAGCTGGAGGAGCTCCAGGCAGCTCCCACCAGCTCCTCGGCAGCCACGTTGACACAAGATGCAACACGGGCTGCTGGCTCTTATAAATAGTGCTGCCCAGAGAAAGTCCACCGCCCAAATCCCCAGAGATGACTTGATGAAACTCTAGAAGTTCAAGGAAGTGATGACTGGAGTCCAAACACCGCTCCTGATAACAGCACGAAGTGCATGGAGTGGAGCTTGCCAAGGCACAGGCCTCGAGGCCTGCAGTTAGCTGGCTAAGCCCTGGGTCACAAAAACTGCCCATTTCATACAGCTTGAAGATCCAGCTGCACCACTGAGCCTGAATCATCCGTGTGATAAAGTGGACTTTGCAAAGGGTCGGACTGCTTTGTTTAATTTTGGTTTGGGGCTTTGCTACATGCATTTTCCCTTTGCCTCGCTGCCGGGCCCGTCCCAGCAGGCCACTCGCTCCTTCCCCACCACAGCAGCTCTAATGATGCTCAGCACAAAGCACAGCCACCTCTGTGCCCTATCTGAAACACAAGAAAAGAGAACAATGCAGAAAAACAGATTTTGGATGCTCTGGGTTTTTCTGCACTGTTGGAGGGGGGAGAAGAGGGTGGCACTGGGCTGACATGTAAAGGCTGATAAAGCAATCCAATTATCTTTTTAATTGAATTCAGGCAAGTACAAAAGCACGCTGGCAGCAGTTCACACTTCCAGTGCATTTTAAGCCACTGACAAAGCAGAGGAACAACAAAACATGCTGTGGACACTACCGAATGTGTTTTGGATTTCAGAACAGAGCAAAAACCTTTGTACTTCCAAGCTCCTTGGGGCAAGGAGGATGCACTGATGGTTCTAAGCTGCCAGCACTACCTCCATATCACCACAGATTTCTTGGAGTCTTTAGGAAACCTGAATCACAGAGAGCTCAATTTTGCTTATCCACATAGTGTTTCTTTTTAGGGTCTTTCTGTTGGACCCACTCCAGCACAAAAGAAAGCCAAGCATCCAAGGCAAGGGAGGCTTCCTTTCCTTTTTAGAGTCACCCATGAAAAATTAAAGCTCTGCTGATGCTGACGCACGTAAGAGAGAAGACAGAAGGAGCTGTGCTCCCTGCTGCGCCGGGGAGACCTACAAAAGCAGACAGCCACTCGCAGGCAACACTCAGGGAAAACCACCTTTGTGCACACACCAGCAAAAAACACCACACGCTTTGCAGCCTCTGCTTCCAGATTTCAGCACTTCAGAGTGCATCACCAAGCCGCAGCCTTGAGGGTATACTGCAGGAGTTTTGAGTGATGGTGGGAAAGCAGCTGGAAATTAATAAATAAATAGGGATGCTGTCCCGAGGAAGGTTGAACTCTGCTGTCCTGAACCTTTGCCCACGGTTATGCCACTGTTTTTCTCAGCAGAACGCTTTTCACCGTTGAGTGCTTTGCTGAAAGCCTCAATTAAAGCTTGAACCCTATCAGTCGGATACAGGAGCAATTTGCTTTGTATCAGCGAGCACTTGGCCAACACCGAGCCATCTGCTCTATTCTACCTGTGCTGATTCTGGAGTGAGGAGAAACAATCGCTCATGAGCTTAAAAGCAAAGCTGCCAGGGAAAGAGCCATAGTGGGGAACGGGCATGTGGACACGTGCAGGGAGCTTGTTCCCCTGAACATGGTGTGAAAGATGCCTTCACTTGCTCACATGGCACTCATCACAAGATTAATGTGTACAAGAAAAATCCTGGGCTGGGAATCCAGCTTCACACGGATTTTGCTAAAAGCAGCAGCTCCTGAGACCATTTATGTGAGTAAAAATAACACACGCCAGCTTGGAATTTGACCCTTCTAGTTACTGACCAGCCAGAACCACACAGCTAACGTCATTCCAAAAACCTTGCTAAGCTGACTCTTAAAACAAAACCACTGAATTTAATAAGTATCCAGAAGAAGCAGCATAGGGAATAAGTCACACTGACAGGGCATCCTTCATTCTCAAATCACTCTAATTAATTAAGTAAGTCTTGCAGAAACCCAAGGATCTAAGTCTCAATCCTCTTTGAGAGGAGGAGGAATTGAAGCCCACATGAGAAAAATTACTTTTCCAGTGTTATTAAGTGAGCATGTGACAGAAATCTGTAGGCAGTGGCTTTTGCCATCAGTGTTCAAAAGCTTTTGAACGCGACTGTGAACAGAAGGCTCAGTAGAGTCTATGGTATGGGAAACTTCCAGCTTTTTAAAATGACATCTTCATGTGCTATTCTATCTCATAATGGCCTCATCTATAGCCCCTGCTCATTCACCACTTCCCCAGACAAGGACGATAATACTGATATTGTTGAGAACTAAGAAATATGAACTCTAATGCACAAAAATGTAAGGCATGGCACAGCTGCCTTTCTTGACCTCAACGAGACCTTTCATGTCAAGAATACCTTAAAGCAATCAGCACACTGGATCCAAAAAGGACAAGATGAAGTTGGCCTTCTTGATGACCAAACTTCACCCCTGCTTTGCCACACTGTGTATTCTTGAGATCCAGTCTTCCTGTCAGCTAATACGTTACATTAGAAAAAATAACTAACCCTAATCCTTAATTGCCAGTTAAATTTTAGTTCTCTGCTCTTCAACCCTTTTCCACACAACAGCACCCAACTAATCACTTATTTTATGGCCAAGCAGGAGCTACAGCAGGGACGTACATGGCTCTGAGGGCCATGTGTGCCAGCAATTGTTTATTTCTTGCTGAGCAACGAGGGCAGTTCCAGCAGAAGGGAAAAGGTCACCCTCCTGCACGGAGGTCCCCCGGCACAGCGAGGGGTGGCAGAGCCAAGCTGGTGCTATAGCTTAATTTGGATGGAGCTTCTGTGAAATGCAGGTGTCTCTTGCTGGAAACAAGCATACAGTGGAATAAAAAGCACAGAGAACTGGAACCGTTTTCCCCACTGCATCAGAACACTTTGTTAAAATGCTGTATAATAAGAAATGGGAAAAGTTGCTTGCAATGTTCAACACACATTTTGTCCTACAAAAGCCAGGAGCTATACCAAGTATTCTTGAGCACCACCTGCTGGCATCTTGGCTAGTAACCCAATACCTTGAGGACAACAGGGATGGATGGCATCCCCAGAACTCAGCTAGATCCACATTCTGACACTACATAAGAATAACCTTCCCATTCCCCATTATCCATGATGAGGGATCATTCCCCATGATCCATTGAGGGATAGGCTCAAATCAGCAGATGGATCTACCAATATAAAGAAAAGCAACTTACTTGACCAAGTCCACAAAAAGTTTCATTCCAGGCAAAGGGCTGAGGCTATTTACATAAAGCCTCACAAATCAGGGAGCTCGGACTGCTCATATTGCAGCAGTCAAACTCCTGACCTTCTGAAGGTTTTGCACAGAAACACTTAGATACTGCTCCCTACCATAGTTGAAATTTTATAAGCTGGACACTTCCTGATCTTCACTCAGTGAAGTTCTATATAACTCTTCAGTTTCTGCCAATTCACATTAAAAATTCTTGAAGAAATTGACATTATTTATGGCACTGAGATTGGCACCCATGAATCTAGACCTTGAATGAATACATCAAATGGCAGTCTCTGTCCCGAGCAGCTCATGTTCTAGATGATTAAAGGCAGGAAGGAGAAGCAGAGCAAGAACACTGAGATGATTTCCTTGAGGTTATCTGACAAATAGGGACCAGAGCAAGACTGAAGTCTTCTGGGTCTCACGCCTCTCCACAAATCACTAACTCACATCTGAATAAAAGCACCACCAAGAAGCACTGGGCTGCAGGAAGCAAGCTGAAAGCTGGTATCCCCTTGCTGTGTTTCCCAATTGCAACATCTCCCCGTAAACCCCTTTTCAGTCTATATTCATTAACCTCTTCTTTTTTTCCCTTTTTTCCCCCCTCCCACTCGTGTCTACCACCTCACTTCAGACTTCAGCTAACCCAGGCAAGAAACCTGGGACACCCAAATCAGCCCTGTTTCAAAGCTACCAGAGTTCAATGGGTTCAGCAAGCGGTGACGCGGGTCGAGTTGTTACTAATACACAGGCTGGAACAACTGAACAGGCACTTGCCACAGGCACAGAGCTTGTCCTTTGCTCAGATACCACTGGGACAATACCACTGCAAGAGTAAAAGAATGCTGAAATAAACAGAATTTGAAAAGGACGAAACATAGATCTCATTCCTGCTTGGGGGAAAGGGACAGCAGGACCGAGGGGCTCACGGGGCAGCATCTCACTGCAACTGTGATGTTTGTGTGCTGAAGAACTTGCTCCCAAAGTGTGTTATGTTTGTATTACATACACACCCACCTCCTCTGATCAGAACTATCCCCTGCTTGACCATCCTTCTGGGCTTGTGCTCTCTGATGTGTTCAAGATCGCTGCAAAGACAACTTTCAGCAACAAAGGAGGATGAAAGGATGAGAAGAAAACGAAATCGTACCAAAGGGATAGCAGATCTCAAATTTATGGGCCCCACTGAAGACAAACCTGCATGTGAATATAGCTAATGTGCCTCCAGAAACTGAAGGCAACTCAAAAACTGCGGTTTCCTTCTAGCCCCACGTGGGGAAGGAAGAGCATGCCAGTGGTGGGCTTCCCACCAGCAAGGACAGGACCTGGGCTTTGCTTTCAGTGGTCTCTTCCCTTTCTCTTAAATCCCTGCCTGCAGCCTTTAGGTCACAAACACACAGGAGCGCAGCTGGCAGATCCCAAAGCAGGTCCTGTAGCTGTGTATTTGAGATGCCGTTCCCCAGCTAGAAAACGCACAAGGCCAACTGCAGCTCCAGCTGCACTTTGCATGGGCTAATGCGGTTGCTCTCGTAACCAGACCTGTCCACATGGGAGACGTTTTTGGCAGGGCCCACTTTGATGCATTCCCCGAAACCCTCCATCCCTGCTTCCATTTCCTTTTGGCAAACTCTCCCATTCTTCAGGCCCCGGTTCCAGCATCAGCTTTACACTTCAGGTTGGCAAAACATCAGCTTTCATCCTGCACACAGCAACTGCTGTTCCGTATTTTTCATACTGGAGCCAAGCTGGGGTTTGTTTTTAATGTTGCTTTGGCTATGCAGAATTTCACTATGACTGCAGATAGGTTTCTAGCAGAAGCACAACCCGCTCCTCCCTTGCAAAAAAAACAGCAGAGACAGAGCTGTGGTCTTGGGTTGCAAATTCCATGCAATGTCTCCCCAGAAGAATAAATGTTTCAAAATACGAGGTTCAGGGTAGTTGTTCTTTTGTTTGTAAGCTTACGTGCACGGTGACTTTTCCTCCTGATCTTGGGCAGGAGGAAAAACTTCATTATAATTGACCACCACCACTGTCCTTCATATACTGAGAGCTCTGCCCTGCTGCAGGCTGGTGGGGTTCACAAACCCCTCCTGAGCTGCTTTCAACTCCTATGGAGAAAGAGTGAGAAAATCCCCCAGGCAGAGGTTGCGGGAGTTGCACAGTTAGAGCAGGAGGCAGACACCCCAATTCACCTGCAGCTCTCCGACAGCCTCTGACTCATCAGCAGGGGGAAGGTTCAGTCGCACTGAGGCACAGCTGTCTCCTCCTCTTGTGGGACCCCATGCTCCCTGCTGCGGCATTTTTGGCCCTTTTTTCCTGAGCAGCAACTGCTTGGCTTGTACCCTGTCTGGGCATCGGGATCGCTGTGGGCACAGCCCGCAGCTTGCAGAGGGGTGTGAGTCTGATGTGCTCCTGTGTTTGAGATTCTGCAGCACACACTGAAGTCAGCGAAATCACGTTCCATCAAAAAATAGAAAGAATAAGATAAGCTACTGGATGAAAAGCAGGACTATGTGTGTACCGTATACACCTTCCCAAACCTGCAGAGGACTAACTGCAATCCAGTGCGTGTGGAAAACAAATAGCATTAAACTACAGCAGGCACTGCCTGACTGTGGAGCTTAGCATGAATCAAAGCAAGCAGAAGTCACAAAGCGCTGTGACATTAAGGCTGCTACACAGGTGCAGTCCTTGCTGTGCACAGACCTAACACAACCAGCTGCATTACAGAACGCCCCTGACGCCAAACAGACCTGCTCCAGGTTGCTAATACCTATCTATTTGTGCACTTTATATTCCACTCATGATGGCTGTGTCTGTGGAGCCTGGTCCTTGACATCCACCAGCACACTCAGGCTGCGGTGGGAATAAATGACTTTGCCACTGCAGAGAAGAGATAGTGCGTAGGAAAAAAACGAACATGCACAATCTTATCGTTGCACTTTGACCAGGTCTGCCAGAGAAAAAGCTGTGCACAAGGCCACCGTGGAGAACAGCCAGGCACATACCTGCTGTGCAGAACCACCCCACTGACCGGCACCCTTCCCATCCCACGCAGCACGAGAGCTGTTCGTCACCGGGAAAGCACGGCACTGCCTTACTGCACGGCTGCAGACTGTATGCCAGTCCTTCTGGGCGCAAAGGGACTCTGATCAGGGGAGCCTGCCACCTGAGAAACCACCTCAAATTAGGATTAAGCAGCTGCTAATGCTACATGTGGTAGGAACTGTTAACAAAAGATCACCTCTGGAAGAGAATCCGTTCCAGTTCTGTTTTCTGGGAAATGCCGGTAAGCTTCAGTAGCGCCAAGGAGCATACAGAGAAATTATTTTTTCCCAGATATGCAAACCAGATTTAAAAACCACGTCATCCCCTTTCGTTATTACTCTCTGCTGCTAGCAGTGGGCACCCTCGCCTTTTCCTGCCCTCCTCCCCGCTCGCCAGTCAGCAAAGCCTTCCAAATGGACACTTACCCACCTTTTTCACTCTCTCCTCCTTGGCAAATGCATTATTTTGCGGAGTTTCTAGCACTCCAGCACCATAAATGGCTTTGAGATTGGCTTCTCTCTCATGTGCACCTGCATCATCAATGTCGTCAGCAAGAGAGATGTGCACGGCTCGAGGAGCGTGTTTGTGTCAGAGAGCTGCTGCAGAGCCTTAGGGAGAGCACGGATACTGGATACTGATTTGATGCTTGCAAGCATCTTAAAAGGACCTTGAAAAAACAGGGTATTTCTGGCTTCAGATCCCTAGGCTTCAGAGCTCTAAATTTCCCACTTTCTCACAGGGAAATACCAGATTTCAGAACAGCATCTGCATCTGAGACACTCCCAACACCTCATTCCACATTTTTATATCCCATCTCACTGCACCAAATCAGCACAAAACACCAAATCTGCTGCAGTCCTTTAGCCTACTGAAGTGTCACTAGATCTGCAATTTGCTTTCTTCATTCTGCTTTGTACAAACACTGGGTGATGTGCGAGACCCAACCAAGACCCACAGCATGCAGTTACTTGACGCATAACCACCCACTGCCCTTGATGCACCTTGCCTCTCACCACAGCCTAATAACAGAGGCTTCCCATCTCAAATACTACAGTAAAGAGACATATGCATATGCACTGGATACACAAACAAGAAAAAAAATGTGCGAGACAGGAAAGAGAAATCTAAAACAACACCTAGATCTCCTTTGTTGCTACGGGCTCCTTTAAGCCTTCTCCAGATACCCATGAAGTAATTGGCAAGAGTCCTCAAAACATCAATAATGCAGAACTGGGTCCCAATACAGCAGCTTAACAAGGCACTTAGTGCGTGCCAGCTCCCAGAGTCAGGCTTTCACACCCAGTGCATCGTGTGAGAAGGATAATTACACTCCTGGGAAAGACTGCCAGTGCTGTGTTTGTAAGAGACCTGCTAAACACCCCTTTTTTACCTTTCCTCTACAGTAGGAACCTGAACGAGAGATTAATTTTGGTGCAGCGCTGCATTATGGCAGCTATAGAGAAGCTGTGATTTGGTGAAACAAGTGGTCACCCTGACCTGGAAGTCTTGAATTGCAGAGTTAGCCATATGGGCAGCCCTGCAATAAGGCTGAAGAGTGATTGTCAGGACAAAAAATGAGGATCCCCCTTGGCCAGTAGTTCAGCATTCCTGAGAAGCAACATACTCCTGCAATTGTATTTACTTCTCTTCAGAGCTGAGACCTAAGTACACAATAACAACCTGGCCTGTTTATTCAGCTGTTTTTGACACCCTTCTATCTTCAGACCTAATATTAGTTTGAATAGGATAGCATCCAAGCCTTGAGGTGAAAATTTAGAGCTGGTCCTGACTTTGCTGAAGCAAGACAGGAAATAACTATCTAGGTTCTACTTGAATTTCACCACTAGCTGGTGAACTGCCCTGAGCTCTGCCTCCTCAAAAAACAGTCTGGTTTTGGAGAAAAGGGTAGATGTGGCACTGACAGACATGGTTAGTGGGCATGGTGGGGATGGGCTGGTGGTTGGACTAGATGATCTTACAGGTCTTTTCCAACCCTGATGATTCTATAATTCTCACATCCCAAAGTGAGAGTGATGCTCTTCAGCTGCTGACAGCACGGTTACCTCTAGCAAAGCAAGATGTCAGAAATGAGAAGCCAGGCCAAGATTTCTGGAGTGACACCTGATAACACACAGCCTGAGACTGGCCAAACCTGCACGGGAAAGTGAGGGAGCCAACGGGCTTCACGCACTCATGCAAATGCCTCAAGCCAAAAGCAGCAGGGGAGAGCACCTAACAGCAAAACCCAACCATGAGGTGAACAGAAGGCTGTACGTACGATGGCACTTCATGCTGCCTTTCCACGGGAAGCATAAAACCGCCAGCACACACCTGTGGCCTGCTTTTATCTCTTTAATGCCCCGAGGCTTTGAGAGGCTGAATTCCTGAATTCCACAGCTCGGGTTCCCACCAATTTATCATTGAATCATACACAGACACAAAAGGGAAAAAAAAAAAAAAAAAAGGCAAAAAAAAATAAGAAGAATAATAAGCAGTCATCAGCCTAATTCTATAAGAATTATTTATTGTTTCACCTCTCAATAACAGAAAATGTGAAATTTTGTGCTCTACTAAAATACCTCAGGTCTTTGGCTAAAGAAAGTAAAGTTATGGTCAGGACAACGGGAGTTGTGTGTGCTGTGCAACCACAGAGAGGGTCTAAAGTGCAGCAGCCACTGCTCCAAGAGCGTGCTGATGAATAATATTTTCAGTATGAAGTACAGCACAGAGCTATTGAGTTGTTGCAGTGTATCAAGGCTTCCTCTCTCAGATCGTAAATCAGGTGATTAAATACAAATGACAGATGTGGGCATTTTTAGCCATAACTGATGTGATTTTTTTCCTGATCTCATAGTTTTAAGGCATGATTTACTGAGATTTAAGGCTATAAATTTCTTTAATGTCATAATTTAAATTCTATATAAGCCCCACTCCTGTATCAGCACTATTTTTAATCATTGCCATGGTGACAAAACCGTAAAGGTGCTTCTACAGAAGCAAAGCTTCAGCACACTTTCAAGAACAGTTTCTCTAAATTTTCTGTAGGTTTAAAGCACAGAAAAATACCCCCCTCTGAACTTTCCCTGTTAGATACAGACACCGATACTCACACATAGCTGAGTAAATCACCTACTGTATAAAAATATTCTGTGTTAATGGATAGGGAATTCATAACCTGCACACAGCAAAAACCAGAGAGGGTATCGTTATTCGGGTCAAGTATGATTTTACATGACAAGCAATCCCTTTGCAATTAATAGGGCCGCTTGTGCATTGAAGTATCTATTTCCTGAAGACACAGATCAAACAATACCTAAGGGAACCAGAGAAATATTAAATCAAAATTAAAGTTTTTGAATGAGGGCCAGCAATTCTTGTTTTAGCAGTCGATGCAAAATGCTTGCAAATCCCAGATGACAGCATTGTTCCAGTTCCTAATTCATGGGAATCAAAACACAGAGTCTGTGCAGAAAATTCATTTTAAAACAAAGGGAATGTGCTTGCTGACGGCGCAGTGGGCTGCAGGAGCAAGGGCATGGGCAGCTGAAGGAGGTGGCTGCTCAGCACTTGAGACCACATGTGGACCCGTGTTCTGTCTGGGGCTTCACAGCTGGGCTGTCCACGCCCTGAGCAACCTCACACAACTCCAAAGTGCACCCTGCAGTGAGGGGGATGAAAGGGAACGTGGGTGATGAGAGGACCGGGTGATGTTCAGCGGTTCCTTCCAGCCTAAGCTATTCTGCAGTTGGTGAATTTTCACTGTCCTGCTAACAGATGGGCAAAATCCCTGACAAAGCAGCATGAGAGGAGAACTGAGGACTGGTTAATAGCATCAGTAGGAAAGACAAGACATAGGCAAGCCTTTCTAGAAGATCCAGGTCACAGGCACACACAGCTCCCAGCTTGAGTCATACTTCAGCCCCAGGTCTAGGCTCCGTGTGTTGTGTCAGCTCAGGACACTCCCCCAGGGCCTCTAACTGCCATGTTTCATTGCTGCGTTGTTCAGCTAACTAGGAAACACCAGCAACCCACATCTCATAGCGCAGGTGGTGTTCAGAGTTTACTATCCAGCATGCTAAAAGCACCCTACGTAGCCTTTAGGTGCATTTCCAACAAATGTAAATCTAGACTTGTGCTGCCTACCAGAAGACCAGGCCCAAGGGCCCATGAGAAGACTTCAAGATTGTCGTTTTGAACTCACAGTGTGGTACTAAATTAGTAAGGTCGGTCTTTCCATGATCAGTACTTGAAGCATCTTGTAGTAGGACTCAATGTTTTCTTCAGGGGACGGTACCCCTGTGTGTTACACGTTATACAAATACATAGAAACAGACCTTAACCCAAAGACAGCAAAATATAAATGGCCAACAAATCAGATGGATACTGTCTGGGAAAATGCCAGGGTACATACTTGGGTATCTGTGTGCGTCACAAAATTACAACAGCACCCATCAAAGCCAAGCTTGGCCATAGTCATTCCCTACAGAAATGGCTGGTTGCCACCATACCTAAGCCTAGATCCAGAATGGGCAGTGAACTGCATGTGTTACTCTCCACTGTATATCCACAGAAAAAGCTGTTATCTTTATTGATACACTGTTATGACTTATCAGCTTCCAAGTACCAAAGATTACTTATCATGGTTTCAAACCAACCTCCCTGGTTGAAAGGAACACTTCTGACACAATGGATTAATGACTTGTTTATGTTGGAGGATCTGGACAGTTGCTAACATGTTCTGTTTATTCTCTGGAGGACAAAGACCGTTTGGCTTAGCTATGACCCAAAGGAAATAGGTACTTCTAAAAATAGGCTGAGGTGGCCAAAAACCCTCTAGGAGTTGTTGACACTCAGATTAAACAAGGAATTATGCATAGCCCTTAGTGGGAGGGTTTGAAATGAAAAATCCAAAGAGAATGAGCAGATGAGGAACAGACTGCCCCGACATCAAGATTCTCCTCAATGAGCACAGCATTCAAAGAGAGTCACACCTAAAAAGCTGTGTAAGCATCCTGACAGCTAGTTAGCTGGATGACACATAAAACCTCTTGGAACTGGATCTAAAACATGGATAATTACATGTTTGGTTTTCTTTTAGTTCTGTTTATCTGAAGCATCTCTTTTATTATTCCCTAGGCTGCAGAAAGAAATTGTTCTTGATTTTTATTTCAATGTTTGTTTCTGGAACAAAAATGATTTCCAGGGTGCTGGCTGGCAAATTGAATTCCCACAGCATCCCACAATCCTTAAAACTGCCACAAGAAAGCTCTCACAGGCCTTGGCACCTTCACAGGAGACCAAAGGATACCCAGAAAATGCCTGAACGTAAGGAGCTGCCCCGAACGTGTAACAATACAGCTATTCACTAGACCCAGCCATTTTCCTGGTAGCTCAGACAATGTGCAAGCCACAAGGAACTCCAAAGGCTTGACAGATAGGAAAAGGAGGCGGAAAGATATCGACAGAAGGCCAGTCTGCTGCCACAGCTGTAACACAAGTACTCCTGTTGTGAGATCAGAGGGGTATGCTCGAGGCTAGTCCCCGCTGCTGGGAACTCTGGATATGGGTTTGCCAGCTATGAAGTGGGTTCCTGCAGCCTTGTTTGTTTACACAGGGCACAGGGAGCGATGCTGGGCTCAGCCAGACCCACTAGATGCTTTCACCCCAGGAATACAAACAACAGCAAGCTCGTCTCTGCTGAGTATCTGTTTTCCCCCAAGTAACTACGCTACAGTTATCTGCGCTATTTTGCATCTGTGTTCTACATCCCCACAGAAATGTTTTGCCCTATTATTTGCAAGACCACTGGACAAATATATCATTCATCAGCACAACCGCCCAATTATAATACAGCTGCGGCGATCTCTGTGCCAGCTGGTGCTTTGTGTAAATAGACTCATTCCAGCAGAATAGGCCTTGTAGTTTGGTGTGGGTTCCCTCACTACCTGCTTAATCATCAAAACATGCAAATTTCGTGGGCACCTGGCTCTTACAGCCATAGGCTCAAAGCAGCAAGCTTCTCCAGGGCAGCTCACGCAACTGCACTGCTCCGGTCTCTCCCTAGGCACAATGCTTGTCTTGCCTCTTAGTTCTGCTGTGGTTTCATTTAAAGCTGCCAAATGTCCTCCAAAGTACAGAGCAGAAAGTTATCAGGTGTTCCTTCTCTCTACTGCTAAGCAACAAAACCCATCAAAACTACCTCCATGTTAGCAAAGAGGAATTTGTTAGTGTAAAGTACCTGAGCAGTGACTAAACCCTGTCCTTGTTCTTATGGGAAAAAGCTACTTGCTATTCTTGGTAAAGGGAAGGTCTTTCAAATCAAGATAATGTTTCACTTGTTTTTCAAAAGTCAACTTACTGGGGGTGGGGAGGGAAGCAAGGAAGCAAAAATAAAATCTACTTTGCAACAAGTCAAATCACTCAGAGCTTCCCAAAATTAGAGGCTTGGTCAGAAGCACTGGAAACTTTAAGAAATACTCTTTTAAAAACAACTCCCACAGAGCTAAGCTCCCTCTCCACAACCAAGAGGCATGTGAGCAAGCCAGGTCACTGCCCAGACGTTTTCTTCATCATTACATTGATGGGGGGAGTGGGTGGGGGGTGCTCAGGCTGCGTCTTTACGCTCCTCACATTTTCCAGAGCTGTGCTTCCAAGCCTGATTTTTGCCTTGTTACATGAGGGAAGCACGTGCTGGCAGCACATCAGTGCCTCGCACGTCCTGCTCGGGGACCAAGTGGAATAAGAAATTCTGCCTTTCTCTCATCATCCCTGCCTGCAAAAGGAGGAGGGAATTAATGGAGGTACTGCCTGCACGCTTTAAACTTCATTGCCTCTCTGTTATCCTCAGGAGTTGCAAAGAAAGCAAGACCAGAACAGCATTGTGTTAATGATACTGTCAAGAGGCCAAAATACAGTGCCACACTGCAGCCCAGCCTTCTGCTGTCAGCACCACTGTCCCGTGCTCGTTTCAGCAACTGGGGAAACAGGTTGGAGAATTTGCCAGTGGTCTGGAAAAGGAGTTGTTGATGCTTGGCTCCTGCTGATAAGAACCTGGTCCCACTCAGAACACAATTCTGCCAGACACTGATGGCTACGCAAAGCACACAAACGCTGCACTTTTGTCACTGAATTGTTTTCCAACAGCAGGAGTATCAGAAACACCCACAGCAAAACCAATTTGGTGGGAGGGACTTCCTGCTATTTTCACATGTGGTTGGTGTCAGCAGGCTGAAATCTTGATAAACTGCACGGCCAACCTGGCTGACTTCGCTGAAACCCTGAGAGAGGAAGGCCTGAGCTGCAGAGCTGCACTTTGGCTTTGCACTGCAGGACAGCGGACAGGCGTGCTCAGCATCTGGCCACAGCTGATTTCCAGCTGCATCTCACATCCATACAGATTCCATCCAAAGGTCAGCAGCTTCAGCTTGTGATGAGGAATGTTCTGCTTTGAGACACAACGCTGCCACTGTGACCCGCTGCCCCTGCTCAGAGCAAGCAGCTCATTGTTCTGGTGGAGAGCAAGAAAGGGCCGAGACCTCTGCAATGGAAACTGCCTTGAGAACTAAATAATTCCAAAGCGTGGACACAGACTGCAGCATAACAGACTGATGCTACTTACAACAGCACCTCTACCAGACATGCTTTCTCCAGAATTTCTCAAACAAACAAACAAAAAAACATAAAATAAACCCAAGTATCCCAAGAGCCCCGAACATTTGCCAGGGCTGCAGTCATTCTGTAATGTGTTGCATTTCACAGTGCAAATCCAAAACCATTCAATCACTATTCTGCTTCAGTATGAATTTACTTGCTATCTGTGAGATCTCATCTTGATAACATCAAGCTGTGTAACAAGTGTGTGTCCACTTCATCCAAGAACTGTGAAACTCCCAGACATTCTGATTTAGGGTTTGTGGAGGGGAAGAGACATTCGTGGCTCTTACAACCAAGGAATGGGGAATGTTAAAACATTAAAGATTTACAAGGAAAACTGTAAAGTGCAGAACTTACCTTCCACTGCAAAGAATGGAACCACTGATCCCTCAGGTAACTGTTTGCAGCCTGCAATAAAAAAAAGTTTCAAATAGAATCATTAGTTTCTATCAGTGTTTCAGATCACTGAGCCAAAGCTCAGCAAGTCACCCATGTGTGCCCTAGAAGCAGCAAGGCGGCACTCACTGTGTTCTTCTGAACTTTATGACCTTGGCCGACTCCAACCCCAGCCTAATTGGAGTGAGGGAAACTCTGCTCAGAGCTCCAGTTTTACATTATAACCAATTTATTTTCATAGAAAGCAATGACACAAAGACCTTGCTGCAAATATAAAACCCTGAACCAAAACCCTATAAAACATTAACCTCCTCGAAATGGTGTCCAGCCCAAAGACTGTGAAAAAACCTCACTGATTTCAATCAGGTTTTGATCAGCTCTTTAATATCTGCAGGACATTTGCTTTCTCCATTAATCACTGCGAGCAGAGGAAAAAGACGGGCTGACATTTTCCTGGGGAGGTATTGTTTTTTTCCATTCGCAGCCTCCCTCCCCCTTGTCCTGCTCCCCAGCTGGCCACGATGCACTTCCATCACACCTCGGCTCTTGCAGCGATATTAAAGCGGAGAGAAAAGCGCCGCACACGCAGACGTGCACACACACGCATGGGCTGCTCGCAGCAACTGCACAAATGTTGCAATAATCGCTCCCAGGGATCGCCCGTTTTTGTCCGCATTGAGCAGAGCTGCCAGAAATTCCCAGTGTTCATAGCCAACGAAGGAACAGTTCAGCACTCCCAAAGGTCAAAAGGCTCGGTATCAAAAAATATAAAAGCGTCCACAGTGACGTAAATACGCATGCCTTAACAAGGTGACATAAGTTTGAAATATTTGAGTGGGTAGAGATGCCCTTTGGCTTTTCCAGCTCTATCTTGTCCCTGCCAGTGGGCAAGTTTTACTTGCAAATCAAAATGCTTTACACAATCAGTGAGAATTAAAGAACAGTCGTCTGCCTGTATTAAAAGGGTACGGTTTCTTCACTAGAGAAAAACCACACGCTCCCAGCAATTTAAAGCATCCTTCAATGATTTTACTCTCCAGCACCTTTTTAGATAAGTATTCGCCGCAGAATGGATTTCACTTCCTGACAAAGTTCACTGATAACGTCAAGAATACTAGAAGTAAAAACGTTGCGTGGTTACCAAACCTGTGTTTAATCCCAAGGTCAGATACTGATCTCACGGTGACACAAATTTGGACCCATTTCTCTGGACTAAATGGAGTAACGCTCTTTTTACATCTGTATTACACATTATTTATTTTTATATATAGACGAGAATCAATTGCTCCCCCAGTAGATCTCTAGGCAGTACAGCAGAATAAATCTCTCATGGTCTGGGCTGATCACAGCATTTCTCAAACGCAAAATTTCCATTTTGTGCAGAACGCTGACGCTTCAGAATAGGAATTTGCTACAAATTGAAACAATTTTTTGGTATGTAATGAAAAACTGTACGAACATTTACATTTTTACTGTGGAGATCTTCAGGTTATTTTGGTTTCCCAGTATTCAATAGTTTTCTTTCTGCTATTCACTCAGTACTTTATGTATTTTAATACACTCATAAATATATAAGACAGATCTTCTACCCATATATATGTTAAAGAATTAAATTTTGTTTAATACAGCTCTTACTCTATTTTAATATAAAAAAAGGTCCAAAATAATTTGACACAATAGGATATGAAGATCATTTTTGGACATAATTACAAAGGCACAAAGTAAATACGCTCAGGCACTTTCTTTCCCCAGCTCACGCTCTCATTCTCTCTCACAAAAAAAACCTTTGTTGGAGGGGAACAAAAACTCCAGCAGTGTTTTCTGGACAAACATCCCTGTCAAAGTGAGTGCTCCTGACGATGCTAATTCGAGTTTCGTATATTGTTACCCATGGGAAAAACCTGTCAGCCCGCAGGGAGAAGAGGAGAAACAGAAGTGGCCACAGCTGAAGTGCAGACTGTCAGCTGGAACCATCGTCACTGCCAGTAAAACTCTCAAGAACTGCAACAGCTGGTATTTGTAGTGCTCTGTGCGGAACTTCAAGTCCATTAACAACTTTGTCAGGATATATGTATGTATTTTTAAGCACAGTAACCGAAGCGAGGCCAGAAGCCCACAAGCTAGCAGGCAAGTGACTTCCAGCGACTTGCTCCTGCCACCAAACTAAGCCACCCTCCTCTAGGAAGCCGGAAATGTTGTGCTCTGAAAGAAATTCTTGTCTTTTTGGCCAAGATGAAGCTAAGAAACAACTTCCCCCAGTACTTCCTGGACCCCACTCCTGCACCAAGCTTGGTATTCCAGCAGGACAGCGGCTGCGTCTTCAGCCCTAGCAGGTGCCTTCCTGGTTCTGCGTTTGTATATCGTGCTGAGAAGATTTCATTTCCAATGTTTTTATTAAAACGCTTTAAAGAATAAGTAAAACTGAAACATTTCACAGTATTGAGCTACAGCACCAATAATATTGCAAGTTACACATCCATTACTTTCTTTAAAAAAAAAAAAAATCAAATGCAGATTGAGTATACAGGAGCTGTGAGTATACAGGAATTATGCTAACTTACTAAGATACAGTTATTTAAGTTGCTGAGATCCAAAACATTCTAGGGAAATGAAGTACTTCCCTCAATCAGGCAAAATGCCACACTGCCTTAATCCCTGGTCTGACCATTACATGCTTTGAGCCAACAGCCACCACGTGAAGAGCAAACGCTAAAGCTCTATAATGGGAACTGCTGAGAACAGTTAGTTACCCTCTTACTTTTGGGATGTCATTAACTGCAGATTGTAAGAATGCTATAAATAAACAGAATGTGTAGATATGTGTAGATAGATTTTGCAACTGGAGCGTTAAATTGGACGACAAAAACTGTTACAGAGGACAACAACGTCAGGCAGAGGTAGAGACATCAGTGGAATGCAAATACAGAGAAAACAAAGAAAACACAATGTGAAAGACAAAAACAAACCGTAAAAGAGTTGGAACTTGAAAGCAGTGACCTACAAATACCATTTGAAAAGGAAAATTAGGAAAGTACCAATGCATCATCTACAGGTAGACTACACGTTGGCTACTGGAAAGGAGACGTGATCAAGGAAGTTTGCATCTGGATACAGGTTGCAACTCCAACAACTCTCAAACCTGTCAGAGTTTGAGCTTCTTTTCAAGATCACTTCCAAGGAAAACAAAGACAAAGAAGACAAAGTGAACACAAAAGCGGGAAAAACAAACCTTTAGGGAATTCCCACTTCTATGAGTGATCAGGAGTTGACGGTAAGAGGAACCTAGAACGCCAGTGGTTCCTTCAGCAGCACTTTCCACAGTGTTCAGCACAGATAGGCAGAGCTCCTTTAACCCCAGCAGCATTATCAGGATGGAGCAGCCTGGCAGCAGCTCCCCCCACGAGCACTAATCCTGCCGCACACCCTTCCTCCTGGCCAGCCACAAAACCACAGCTGGCTGCAGGCAGTACCGACCTCGGCAGGGCTCAGCCAAGAACACGTTCCAGCACAGCATCCCACGTTCCTCCCTCTTTTCCTGGTTTGCACCAAGAAAGAGAGCATTCAGAAATATTTCTTTCTTACTGGAAGAATCTTGGGTGCTCATCGGCCACCATGGCACACACACACTGACCCAGGGGTCCAGGTTACCCTACACTTCTGAGGTTCAGGGCAATGAGCTCCGAACCATGCAGTGTACTTCATTCCTATCTATCTACATAAAATAACATTTTGGGTCCTGCGGATGTTTTAGGGCCCAGTTCTGCTCCAAATTTTGATCCCAAATCCAATGGCTTCAGCAGGCTTGTGGGTACCCCACGGTTTGAAGCTGTTTGCATGGTTCAGGTCTTCCACTGTTTTCACATAGCACAGTAGGAAACTACTTTAGAAAACAGGAAAATTAGGCAGTAAAATCTGTAGAAGATGCAGGAAGATTGAAACTACATGTAGCTCCTTTGTCTATCTATTATTCCAATGAGCAGGAAGAACAGCTGCTTGAAGAAAGCCTGCTGTAAGTGGTACTTCTGTATGGTGGGGTTTCTTGCTGTCGCTTTTTGTTTTCAAAGATGAGTCGATCCTGGAACTGTGCCCTGAAGGGTTTTACATTCTAATCTTTGGGGTGTTCAGTCAGAAAGGAAAATCCACCTGGGACCAGCTGCAGTGCCAGCTTCACTCACAGGATTCATTTCAACTGTTTGGAAAGGATTGCTTACAGGACAAAGCTGCACGGGAGATTAAATGCCTGCATATACCGAGCTTTGGTCAACATGAACAAAGGTGCATCTCTGTTCAAAAGGGGAAGTATTTTTTTCTGCACCCAAACTACCTCATTTCTTAGCCAGTAAGAATGCGTGCTTGGACATTAAAAAGCAGCAAACTTCTAAAAAGTAGAGGTTTTTTTCTAAGAAATACAGGAAACCCAACTCTTGTTGTATGCCAGTAGTAAAGCCCCTACAGCAACTTCCACCCAGGTGAGAGCAGACAAAGCAGGAACTTGTGCACTGCTGAGAAACATTGCTCCTGAACCTGTGCAAGAAAGCAGGTGCTCCAGGAACGATGGTCAAGACCTGCAGCCAATACAGATATTCACAGCTCTGCTGACACCAACATGCCTGCAGCAACCAGCAACAGCAGAAAATGTCACTTCCATCACACCATGTGTGCCATGCTACCAAGCCTCTCTAACAGAAAGTCAGCACTACGGCATCGCTTGTTACGGGCATGTTACTCAGAATGCAAGAACAGGCTTGTCCACATAGCAGAAAGTTCCCATGTTTCTCCTTGTAGCAGCACCCTTCACACATAATCTCCTATGGGATTCTGCCATATGAAGAGATGTGGCAATAAGTGGGGTTTGAGGATCCAGATTCTGTTTTTCGTTCTCCCAGGGTTTACACTGTGTTTCTATTTCTCTCCCTTGCTTGCTCTCTGGTCAGCAGGATGTCATGGTTTTATGGTTTTTCATCACAGGATGAGTTTTTGTTGTGCTTTCCCCATCACATTTAAACAGAGGTGCAGTCCTCCAAGGAGACTGAAACAAAATGTTATCAAAAATTCCACTGGAAAAATTTACCATGGGGACTCCCTGACTAACACAGGGCTGAGCTGAGCATGCAGCTGCCGTGCCCGTCGGAGTCTCCCGTCCTGCCTGTCCTTCCTTCTGACCACAGCAAGACGTGAATACAACACCATGAGCAGAGGGATGGAGGTGATGGCTCCATGGTATTCACGACCCATCCAAAAAGAGAAGACACCATGGGAGAGCACAACCACAACCAAAATACCAAAGCCTCTTTCCTGAGACTATTCCTACGTTTGCTGCTAAACAGCTTGTAAAATTATAAGCTTCTCCTCCTCACCCCCTCCAATCACTTTCAATAGGTTGCTGCAGCTATTTCACTATCAATAGCAGCATCCTCTTCACCAGCATCCACACAGCACTGCAAGGCACATTGTGCCTTACAAACAGAAAGCACGAAAACAGCATGAAGAGGACGGTCTGTTACTGATACTGAAGAGCTCACACTTATTTTGTTCTTACTTCTGGCCTAAAAAGCTTGTGTCCTATGAGCCAGCTCCAGCAACACCCTGTCACAGCTGCCATCCTACTTGCAGAAAAGCAAAAAGTCCACAAGAGCTGACAGCTTTGTGTTGGGAAGACCAGGGACCAAACCAGCTGGCCAGAGGAAGGAGAGCATAACACACTGGTGAAGAAGTTGTCCCTGGCCATCCCTGCCGTCCCAGCACCCACAATGGATGGGCCAAGCTCCCCAGTGCTGTTGCCGACCTGTGGCACATGTGGATGCTCAGGCAACCTCGAGCAGACCCACCTTGGTGACATTCCAACATCAGCCCAGCCCAGATGGAGCCATTTGCTGCCTGAGAACCAAATCCTCCCCTGAAACCCAGGTAGATGTGTCCCATTATCACGATCTGATTTCCCAAGAGCTGCATCACCTCTGGCACTACTCGTCAGATCTCACGTGTTCAGGTGGGTTGGGATGGGTCAGTACTGCTCGGGGAGGACATCAGGATGATGTAAGGAAAGGTAATGGCACACTTCCTTCTCTGACTCATCGCTGTGCGGCAATAAGCCAGAAATAGGCCCTGGTGATAGCAGATGGAGGGATGAGAGCTCCAACACAGACTCACACACTCTCTGGTGGCATTTCTCATGCCTACTGCAGACACACATGGAGGAGGTCCCAACACCACACACTGACATCCTCCCACGAGAACTGCTGGGAATGGATTTCCATTCTGAGGGAATTTCCAGCTACCCAAAGTTTGCTTCTGCTTCAAACCAGTGAAACAGAAGATGAAATTTTAGACTTCTCTGCACAATACAAAAATCTGGAAAACTTGTGATTCATAGCTATTGAAGTGCTTCATTTTATGTCAAATTCTATCAATAGTATCCTGTGGTATTAATGGATTAATAAAACATAGCACATACAAAGACATAATATAGAATTAAAATTAATCAGAAATATGAAATAAATCATGGAGTAGAAATCAAAAGCATTCATTCAAACACTTTCTTACATCTAAACCTCATTTGGATCAACTCTTTGAGGGGAAAAAAAAAACAAACACAAAACCAGCAAACAGATTTCACCAGGAGTGCACTTGAGAAGAAACCTTGGGAACGCGCTCTGGACTAGTCTGACTTGTTCCACCATCAGACACCTCCTGACAGCAGCGCCTGACATTACATCAGAGCGCCGCTGCTCCGGCTAGCAGGGCTGAATGATTTTATAGAAGATCTGAAGTCCCAATTTCCCATAAATATATTGAAGTGTCTCGGAAATCTGAAAATAACTGAAGCATGCAAGAGCTAATTTCTCAGCATCTCAATCTCCCAGTGCCTCACTGAACAGTTCTTCTGGATGCTTAAGGGTACCTGGCACATATACCAGAGGATGCCTGCTGAATGTAACTACGAGATAAATCCACTTTTGCATTTTGATTTTTAAGTGTACTTTGTATAATTTTCAATAATATTTTAGTTTTGTGAATACACATTACAGCTGTATATGAGAAATCTATTTTGACGTTCCCTCTGGTCTGGTCATGTTTAATGAACCCAGACGCTACTGGGGACTAAATCATACTAAAAACATTTTCTAAGCTTGTATTTTCAGTTCTGTTGAAATTCCCACAGAGTCATACTGTAATGTGATCCATTCTGCATGGGCAGTTCACGAAAAACCTAACAGAAGAAGAGCTCACTGCATTTCTGTATCAGTTCCTAGGAAGTTACATAAAGGCATCAATCTTTTTGAAGGAAATACAAAAACATCCACACTAAGATGTTAATTTCTTAAAAAAAAACGTAATTACTTGTCGAGTTTGTTTGTTTGTTTTAAAGAAATACATGGCAGGCCACTCCAGATCCAATTCTGTATGCCCTAGCACATTCCCTTTAAACTCAGCAGGGAGATGTGGGTTCACACTTTATCTTCTTTCCTATTAAGCAGGCCAGTAAAGGCAGCCACCATAAAGCTATGGAATAAAGACTTCAAAACAGAATTTTGAAAGGCAAATTTAACTATTCCAGCTGCTGAAATGGATAGAAACACAAATAGTAGCATCAGTAAGCAAATTTATGGAAAAGCAGAGTCAGAATTACCTCAGGAAGATATCAAAGTTGGCCACCTTGACAAATGGGTTTCTCTCTAATTAATTCAATTAACATATTAAGCAAGGAAGATTTGTCAATAACAAGGACCCTAATCTAGCTGTTGGGAAACCATGGTTTGTCTGCCTGCCTTCCCCAGTGTCACACACCATAGAGGCTTTTCCTACCACAGGATCAGGACTCAGGTGGACTTGCAGCAGCCTGTCTGAAGTTCAGGCTGCACATACTCCCTGGAAATGCCTCAGATCAGCAAGTCATTCTGAGCCACAGCAATGTGCTGGGCATCAAGCAGAGGCATGTGTGCGTGCACTGTGTGCAACGGGACACACGTCTGTGCTCCAAGGATAATGCGAAAAGATACACAAATGCCACCCAGGCACCAGGAGAGCCCACAAGATTAGACATCCTGAACCCACTAGAGCTGCAGCAGGGGAAGGACTGTAGACCCCATTTACAGGGCTGCAGAACCCCAGGATTATAGGGGGCCTATAAGAAAGAAGGAGTGAAACTGTTTAGCAGGATCTGTTCTGACAGGACAAGGGAAAACGGTTTCCAACTAAAAGAGGGGAGATTTAGAGTGAATATAAGGAAAAAGTTTTTTACAGTAAGGTTGATGAGATACTGGCACAGGTTGCCCAGAGAGGTGGTGGGTGCCCCATCCCTGGAGACATTCAAAGTCAGGCTGGGCAAGGCTCTGAGCAACCTGATTGAGTCATAGATGTCCCTGTTCATTGCAGAGGAGTTGGACTAGATTACCTTTAAAGGTCCCTTCCAACTCAAACAATTCTCTGATTAAACCAGTGAGGTAAGGGAAAAGGAGCTCCAGAAACATCCTCCACTAAGGATGTGGCCACGGATGTGTCCACATACACCTCTAACCATTTCTGAGTGACTGTGTGCTTGCCGTGATGAAAATCATCACAACCTGATGATATTTTTATGACACTCCAAAACCATCCCAAAGCATCCTGGAGGGTTGAGGTCAGGCTCTGTGCTCCCTTGAGCCACTGGGAAACAGCTCTGTGTACGAATGGGCCCCTCAGCCATCCAAAACAAAGGCAGAGGAGAGCTGGAGTCATCTTAGCACTACCAAGTCTTACTCGTATTGGTTTCCCACAGTTTAAACTGACCTTTTCTTCACATTTTCTGCAGAAATCACTCAACCAGTCTGCTTACAATCCCAGCCACATGAAATGCATATACACAATCGTGACTGTATATTCAACTGAAAAAACAAAGGGTAATAGAACAATTTGTCTTTGCGACAATGCTGAGAACTACTCTGTGAGCTAAGCTGGAGTCACTTCAGTCTTTTTCAAGTTATGACTGCTTATAATTCTTCAGGGGCCAGTCAGCTGGGTCTTCGGTTACTTTTCTTTTCTTATTCCAAAGCAATCCCGAAAGCCAGAGCTGTGGAATGCTCTTCTGTCACTAGAACTTGGAGTTGACCTAAGGAGCCCTACAAGGCCTCACCAGTGGATGAAGAAACCTGGAATAATGAAAGTGCAGTGTCCTATGCAAATCACAGAATCACTGAACAACCCAAGTTGGAAGGGACCCATAAAGATCACTGAGTCCAACTCCTGGCTCCACACAGGACCACCCAAAAATCAGGCCATACGTCTGAGAGCAGCGTCCAGACACTTCTTGGACTCCAGCAGCTCAATGCTGCCCTGGGGAGGCTGTTCCACGGCCTGAGCACCTTCTGGTGAAGAACCTTTTCCTGATATCCAGGTTCCTGATAACCTGACCCTCTCCTGACACAGCTCCATGCTGTTTCCTAGGGTTCGATCACTGTCACCAAAGAGCAGAGATCAGCACCAGCCTCTCCGATCCCTTTTGTGTCTGCAATACACAGCCTCATCTGAAATCTTTCAGAGAAGAGCAAGTACCTTTAAAAAAAGGATACGTTTGTTCCACTGCAAGACATGGGTTTCCTATACAAACTGGAGGATGATCTTTTTGACTTTTGATTGTTCCAGGCTCAAATTAGTGTTCATTTTCATAGAGTGCTATTTTGATGCATACAATCAACAAGAAGATTAAATCATTGTGCCCCACAGATCTCACTCTGACTGTCAGCCAACATGGACCATTCCAGAGCTATCACTGAGCTAATTTGCTGCCAGGAAGATAACTTGACAACACAGAGTTCTCTACCTTTTCTGAGCCCAGCTAACTAGGACTTGATTTCATGAACAGCAAATAAAAAATCAAGGAGAGTCATAGTTAAAGAAAGAGAATTGTACTTTTGTGTTTACTGTACCTGAAGTAAGACAGTACCCCCCGGGATCGTGAGCTGTAAACAGTACTTAGGGGCGTTCTCCCAGGACAGCAGTTGAACGTCTTCAATAGCACTGTAGGAAATGGAGTTTTCCATGTACCCAGTCGGCTGCAAGGAAACAAAGGAGAGGGGGGAAAAAAGTTTACTTAATCATCAGAAGTTCCACCATTTCAAAGTAAGAACAGTACTATCACAATTATTTTTGATGCTGAAAATAGCTGCAATACATTCAATTGTAAAATAAAATACCTACACTGGTAGAGACTGAGAGATCAGTCTAATCACCTTCATCCAACTTGTTCAAGTGAGATTACCCACAAAAACAAACAAACAAACAAACAAAAACCAAACAGGCCAGACTCAGGAGCATGGAATGCTAAAATGTCAAATTAAATTTGCTTTGGATCTCAAACCAGTGGAACTTGAACTGTGAAGGTGTCTGGCCACGCTCGTGCGTTCAATGTAAGAAGAAGCATCTCAGTCATACAGACAGAAGTATATTGTATTTAGGTGGCTCTATTCGAAACGCTCTTGTTCTCCCTGGCTGTCCTCACCTCTTCAATTCACAAGCAAAAGTAGAGCAAGCAACCTATTCATCTATGCTCATGCACAAGTACTAGTTTCAAATTGTAGATACTGCTGACGCCCAATTTCAAGCAAAAGTCACAATTAAAACATAAACAACTGCAAGTTGCAATTACATGTACACCATACATTGATAGTAGCAAGGAAATAATGATACTCCTTATTAGCATCCTGATAGCTCTTCAGCATTACAGAATTATGATTATATCTGAAATAGAGATAAGCTGAAATAATGTATATACACAAGCCCACATAAAATTATGTCCTACACAGGAGTAAATACACAGAGATATAGGTGTGTATGTACATACACTGCACTTTATGTTGTTTAAGTCGTTTCAGTATTTAACAGAGGTCCGCAAAGATGTCATTCCTTTCGCTGTGCTATAGCGTAAGCAAACTGACCAATACTGCCATGGCAGAGTTAACTGTTTTTCTGCAGAAATGCTCATGAATCCTCCCACATGGATAAGCCCTTGTGTTGGCCACATCTCACAAGAGAATGCAGCTGATGATGCTTATGAATTATGTTCTTACTATTGCTGCTTTACATCTAACTGGAACTCCTTAAACTTACTCCCACTGTGCCCAACGTGCAGACTATTTTTAATTGATGGTCTCGAAATAAGAAAACAAGGGAAAAAAACACATCTTCAGGGCCAAACAGGGCCAACTCCGAGCATCACAACACGGGATTCTGGGGGCGAGTGTGAAATCAGCAAGCTGCATTTGGAAGGTCCCTACGTTTTCTTGGTACGGCTTTCTTCTGTAAGTTATGTGGGTGGTGCAGCTGGAAATCAGACTTTTAAGTTCACTTCATACATGGTCGTAAGACCATAAACTGCATTGGTCAAAACGTACCTGGTGACCCCAGCAAACAACTTTGCTGCCACAAAGTCAGTCAGCAAGCCCAGGAACTGAACTTTAATATCATTTTAAACAATGCTTGCTATAGGAGGGCTCATTTTGCATTAGCCCTCGCGGAAAACAATTTTCACTGTCTCTTTAACAAAAACCTTGTTATGCAGGAAGTATGATAAACTTCTGCTTATTCATTACCCGCAATATTGTTCTACACTAGTGACTGGAATCCCAGTGGCTTAATGCTGATACTGTACGTCACGCGTTGCCTACTGGAGAGTAATTATCTTGCTCTCACAGGAAGCCAAAGGCCCAAGATCCTTTGGTAATCAGCATTACAACACTCAGGGAAAAATATGAAAACAGCCAGCAGAAAATCTAGTATGCTCAGGAGGCAAAGATATCAAAAACATGCTCTGAAAAACTGGAGAAGGGAGAAATCCCAGATCGACCGATGCAAACATAAAATGAGATGAATCAAGGCAATTTAAATTTCTCTCTTAAGAAGGTGCTGACTGCCCTTAATACCCTCCATTAACTTCGAAGAAGACTTGAATTCTCACAGAATTTGTTCCCAAGAGAAGCCTCTTTTATACCTTAAAATGTCCATTTACACAACGTTGAAGACACCTGATCCAGTTTGCCATATGCAAATGACTTCATCCCAGACAAAAAGCCCACATAAACTTTTCTTTAAGGAGAATGGAGTAGCACAGAGCTCCGCAATCTGCAGAGGATGAGAAGACTGCCTGAGCTGTAGAAAGGAACTATGCAGATGGCTCCTATCTCCAGATGGAAGCACCATGCCAATGGATTCGTTTGTACAGCACATGATCCCATCTGTCCAGGGCGGTGGCAGAGTCACCGTCCTTGGAGGTGCTCGAAAAACATTCAGATGTGGTACTGAGGGACATGGTTTAGTGAGAAATACTGGTGGTAGGTGGACAGTTGGACTGGATGATCTTGGAGGTCTTTACCAACCTTGCTAATTCTATGAGTCTATGATCTCCATCCTCTGTATCCGGCTACACCTCACACAAAACCTTACTACAATTGTTTGCTATCCTATACTCAAAAACTGAATAGCCCAAACCTACTTTAATCCCATTAAGAGATGTCGCATGCATTGTTTCTCCTGACATTAAAAACATCGTGTTCTAAAAAACCAAGTATTTTCTGAACTGGTGTTTCCAGAGTTAAAACACGCTACAGACAGCTTCACCTCTATTTTGCAATAGAAAGAGCCCAACGCAAAGTGACTTGTTACTGTGCAGAGCTCCCAGAATGGTGTTTGTAGGTACAATAAATACCGAGGATCATGTTCCCACACGAGGGCCATGCAGAAATGCTCTAAAGGAACCCGGAAAGGAGCTGCCCTGCAGCTCGAGGAGATGCTGGGTGCAGAGGCCAAAGGGCAGCCCCACACCAGTGTCCCTTCCCAAAGCCTTGGGCACGCTCAGAAGTGAGGACGGAATGGTGTTCCCTGTGCTTTCACAAGACCAAGCACAGTTCAGCCATTTATCAGGAAATGGCCTGAGGTAAAACCGCAGCCTGAGTCATTGGTTCATCTTAAAACACGGGGTATTTTGACACTCAGGTATGTGCATGTCAATCACTGAATCATTGCAGCTGACAAAGAAGCAGCACAGGTCCTGAGCCTTCCCGTTTGCCAGCAGTTCTCACTCGCATGAACCCAGGAGCTGCATGCCCACCCGCAGCTCGCTCCACAGGCAGCCCAAGCCACAACATGGAAGACCAGAAACGTGGATTCAGACACTTGAAAATACATTTCAGACATTTGCCAGAATACTTTTTAGCTGGGTCAGTCTGATTTGTGACGTGAAAGAGAAACGTGTACGTTAACATAACGTGGGGAGCAGCACGACGTGGGGCAGGGACCAGAAGGTTGTACCCTTGATGAGCAGTGTAAGACACTTCACATTCCAAAACCACAGCATCTTTAAGGAGCAATAAATCAAGTTCAGCTGAAAATGGTGGGGTTTTTTTAAGAAAATAATAATTCTTATTTTTATAGCTGTCATTTTTGAAGAGGGGATTTATGTTTCTTGGCAAAGGCTGAAATCTGTCAAAGGAAGCAAGATAATGCAGTCTTCTCCTTCACTCTACAAAATTAATCCTGTCTTAGAAAACTCTGCCCGGAGAATCTGCATGTGTCAGTTTCCAGATTTACAGTTACAGCTCTAACTTCTGGGTAACTACTTGCTGTAGAACAAGTTCTGAAGAACAGTAAGAAACTCATAAATGAGAAAGAAATTTATTACGACAAACAAAAACCCAAAGTCAAGGACTCATTTTTCCCCTCGCATTAGCCTTTAGCCTCCTAACGAAATATGCAACTTTTTCCATGGGGAAATCAGGTATGTTTTAAACTCAGTGAGAACTTTGCTTTTTTTTTTTCAGTTCTGCAAAGATTTATTAATCGTACAGCTTTGAAACAACTTGGTTCCAGAATAGCCACACACCAAAACCCACTATAAATCAAATCTTGGGGGAATCAGTGCTCCCAAAATTGGAAGAACATTCAGGCTCACGTGTAAGGCTAGTTTTCTCTTAGCATTTCTGGGAAAAGTCAGCAGCAGCAGACTGCTCAATAATGCAAAAATCTGCCCACTTGTTTCCATGGGAAATTCTAAGAGGGAAAGAATAAACATGACGTCCATTGTTAATATGATGTTTGTAGGCACTTACTCATATAATCATGTACTAAACCTTCAGCTACATATTTTCCAAAAAGAGCATCTAGAAAATAGGAAATCTACAAATATAGATGGCTATTTGCATTAAGTGTATTTGGACTGACAACTTCCACCAACACAACAACAATAAAGAATGATTTTCCCAATTAAATCCTCCAGCTGATGGGAGGAGATAGGGTTGTTCCAGACCCTTGTTCCTCCACTCTCAGGTGCTTAGTTCTCCCTTGGCTGCTCTCAACAGGCATGCACTGTACACTGGGAACATGAGCATGCTGTACTAGGAATAAGTCTGCCATACCCAGCTAAGACTTAGTCTTGCTGAATAATCTGCAGGAAGAATCGATTGCTCTTGAAACTTTGATGGGGGTGGAGACTATTCAGCCTGGACTCTGAACCTGCTGAAAACAATGCACGATTTGAAATAAATCTCTCCTAGGAAACATCCACGGCTCCAGAGAACGCCCCTGCAAATTTAGCTGTTTCTGATAAGAGCAATTAACATCTTTGTTCATTAACTACATAACATATCAGAAGGCATTTATCAAGTTAAGCAATTAGCAGTACTACACCATAATATGCAGCGCCAGGCAATTTTATTTCCCTCTTGATGTGGACGAATTTACTGCCGTGTGCACTTGTCATAATGACATGAAAGAGCTTAAAGTCAATGTTAATCTCATGGATATTCATGTGATAAGAAAACAGACAGAAAGACCAGACAGACTAACAGCAGTGAGACACCCAGCTCTGCCCCAGAGCTGCATTAAGGAATTTCTGAGCTCCCTTGGAGCAACAATCCCATTTCTAAACCCTTCCCAGCCCTTGGCCTGCTCATCATCACCATTGGCCTCCTGGTCCTACCGGTGAGTTGGAGGTCTCACGTGTTCCACAATAAGAAGAGACGTCACTTGTTCTGTGCTTGGCGAGTAGGAACACACTGGAGGAAAATCTCACTGATTTATACAAGCTGGGAATCTAACTCAGAGCTTCAAGAGAAATTCAACCAGATCAGGCTTTGCAGCTAGCTTTTTGCAGCTTCTTTCCTCTACATATTGAAGAGGACTGGGTTCAAAGGCTGTTACATTAATTAACCTTACAAAACTGATAAAAATGTAACTGCTGCCAGGAAGAAGCAGATTATCCCAGGCTGTTCAGGAAAAAAAATGATATGCAGTGGGCTGATCAGTTCAGTGGAACTACAGGAAATGGACAAGACAAAACCATTCATCCAAGGGTTGGTGAGAAAGAACCGCTCTCCACGCTAAGACATACAAGTACCAAAATCCGAGAAATCCATGCATGAGGCAATGGCAGAGAGAACTACAAATTAATTCAGATCTGAAATATGTTTAAAGTACAGAATAGAAGTTCATCATTAAGAAGGGAAAATAAGGTCATATTATGGGGTATGTACCATGACAGGAGAGTCAAATAAGCAGGAAAAAAGTATTAATTATACTGCTTGAAATGAATATGGTATTTTTTTTAATGAGAAGATTCTTCTCTTCTACTGTCAAAACCAGCTGAAGAAGCACTTCGACGTGTTCAGTTATTTTACCAACAGAACTATTTGAATTTCTGGGAGTAAAACAAGACCTGTATCTTGAAGACTTTCTGAAGATGCCCATCATCAAGAAGGCCGTATCTGAGAGTCCACAAACGATCAATGGTTTGTCTTTGTGACAAGCCCAGCACGTCAAAGGGAACACAGCTGGGAGTCGCAGCAATGCCGGATGCTTAGCAGAAATGGTGCTGCAATCCAAAAAGCTCCGTCTCCTGCTTCCAATCCCTGCTAACAGGGATGAGGACTGCTGTGAGCTGCACAGGACCAGGACAGGAAGGGGACAGAGCTTGCTGATGCAGCCTATTGGTACAGCACCATTTCCATAGGCACCAGGTGGAGCACCTCTGCTCTGCGAGCATCTGCTGCAGCCTTTGCTGATTTCAGTGCTGGGGGCAGAGCATTTTGCAGATCAGAAGGCTCTGAGAGGGCACAGTGACAAAAACAGATTGCTCATCACCCAGGAATGTACTCCTATATTGCACAGACCTATTTCTGAAGTACTCTGTAATTGCATAGTATCCACCATCAAAGGAGAGTGAAGCACTAATAAGTCCAAATCTTAGCCTCCCAGTGAACCTAGAAAAATTGGGAAGATTAATTATTATCCCCTACCTACAAAAACTGAAAGAACAATTATTATCCCCCACCTACCAACCTAGAAGAAAATGTCGGTTAAGATTGCAGCTGCATCATGTTCTTGATCATGCCCTAGGTAACATGAGAATTTGGGGAGGTGTGGGAACAGAGCTCAGACTTCCTGAATCTAGCCACGTGAATCAGCCCCGAATGCATCTTCCTCCTCCAAAATTACACAACTGATTCGTGAGAAGGACCCTTCTCTATCAGGGTTCGTGTTCCCTTCTGTAAGTCACTTACGGCTGCTTTGCCCTCCTGTGGAAGAAATACTCAATGATTTTGACAAGATGGATAGGTTGTTTTTCTGCCTTCCTTGAAATTACTTCAGGAAGGAAGGGGCACAGCACAGCAGGTACATACCTTTCCACAGCAGCAGTAATAAGCAATGGGAGTTCTACAGACTTATGGCATAGGTCTATATGCACGCATTCTTCTGCAGAACAACTGTTAGAAGAATACTGGAAAATACAGGCAAAACCCTGACTTTTGCCCAGAATACGAAGCATCTAGTGATTGCTAAGCAGATCTTTGCTAAGTCACCATAGCAACTATGATGTGACAGAAAACAAAACTGCATCCACAAACTGTTTGCAGGTCGAGGCTGCTCTCTGTTTTCAATCCTCTTTCAATCTATCAGCCTTGTCACATGCTATGAAATGCAATAAATGCTGATAAACCAGAGAGAGGAGAAAGGACCAAAGTAGGCATGATCCACGCTAAAACAAAATGCCACCCTTTGATGACTGTTTTAACCAGGGACAGCCCTGAGAGCTGGAAATGAAAGACTATCAGCTGACTTCAAATGCAAAGTTGGCACCTGGGAAATAGTCTGTTAAGTAACCATATTGATCTGTACTACAAAAGGAAAACCTCTGCTCAGCTGAGCTTTTCAGGACTGGTTTCAACAATCAGAAATCACTGGTGTAGGTAATAGCACTACAGCATGTTTTCGTTGCATACTGTGCTTGCACGCACAGTGGGTTTTACTTTTGGTTTGCAGATCTCCAAGGGCCTGCTGCTCATTACCTCTAGTAGGTCAGCAGAAGGGGAAGAAGGAAACCACATCTGTTACCAGTAAGGTCACATCCGCTGCACAAGGATCTGCACCTCCCATGGAAAATTTTAGCTGAAAACTCAAAAGGCCTAGGGCAGCTGCAAGGGAAGCGAGGCATTCGTCTCCACTGTCTGTCAGTACAAAGACTAACCTGGAAGGTGCTCCAAGTACAAAACACTGAAATGGCAGAGAAGGTAAGTTACCCAAGATCACACATCCCATTAGAAGTGTAGGACTGGACACAGTGAGTGCAATCCTGCTTTCGTCATGCACATCCCAGCTCCTTTCTCACTAAATTTTATTTACAAATTAGACAGCTGCAATTAAACAAAGCGTAAACGTGCCATATACTAACTTGTCATTTTTTGCTTAAACAAGCGTTCTCCAACACTCCTTCACACATCCACACTTTTTATCTGTAGAGCCATGAAACCATTAAACATGGCATCAGTTTCAATGTATGGTTTTTTTTCCTTTATTTTTGATGCACTTCTAGCCCCATAGCTCCCAGGATGCCACATCCAGCCTCAACCTGATGGTTGAGTATAGGACAGGGAGTGCAGTAATCCAACTGCGCGTCTTAATTCTCAACGGGGGATTCCCTATTCAGGGAAAGGATGAGCAGGTCTAGAGTTCCGAGCAAAGTATGAGTACAGCTGTCTGCTCTGGATTACAGAAGACAATTGACACATACTGGATCCCTCAAAAAAGCCACAGGTACTCTGTTGTAGTCTCACTAAGCTCCCTGCTGTTCAAGGGAAAGAAGCGGGGACCTACTGAGGACAAGCAAGGACTGCCTGAAATCCCCTTCTCTTCCACTTGCTCCTTCCTCCCTTCTGCTCCAGACAGAGTCAGGAAAACTTGCTAGGCCCAGTGTTTTGCTTTCTGTCTCACCTTTAGCAATAATTCGGACAACTCTCCATCAGTTTTAGTGATGCCCAGCTCTCTGCAGCAGTCATTTCCCCTTCATTTTGTCTCTCCCAGCACTACGGACTGACACCCTGGCACTAACGGAAAGTTTCTTTTCTTCAGAAAGAAGCCTCTTGCAAAACTGTGCTTGCACACTCCTGGCCTCACCCATAGCCTCCTCCACTGTTGGTCTTCCTCATTGTTTTAACGACTGCCTGTTTGCACTGGGAGGGAGTGCTGCTATTTAAATACAAGGTGACTGAAATATGCGCGATACCTCCATGGAAAAAAGATGGTGAGGGAATGGAGAAGGAGAGGGCAACTGCAGTGAAACAGCAGAGCAAATATTTGAGAAAAGTGTCAGTTGACCGGTAAACACGTAATGGAGAGGACGCAGTGCACCGGCAAGAACCTAAATTACCTCCATAAGCTCCTTGACTATGAAGAAGGATACTCTGAAGAATTTAAAGTGATACTTTCTCTCTTGTTTCAAAATAAATAAATGAACCAAATATTTAACTAAAATCGTAAGGACATTGTGCTCATGAAGGATGCAGCAGTATGAAACTGCATACTCAACTGGCAATTGTTCTGTTTCGATGCAACACTTAACTAGCCTAGCACATTATTTCTTAAGACAATTAGGTAAGAGTGCCTAAAATGAAGCGTGAGCACCTGCTATCGTCATCTCAACAGATACACATGGACAGGAAAAACACAGAGCAACGCTGCCATCATCTTCTGTGAAACTGGCAAACCCTCTCATCCAGGCAGCTCTCAGAAGGCCAGAGGAGAATTCCATGGAATCGCAATAGTCTCCCCCAGGGACGGTGATGACCACGGCTCCAATGAGACATGTTTCCAGAGAAGCCTTGTTTACTAGAAACTAATCCATCATCTTCTCTCTTACGCTGTTTTTTGGAAGACTAAGCTGCCTCAGTCCTCCAGCATGATTTTCTCTTTGAACTAAATGTTTCAGCCCTCAACTAAATGCACTCACTCATTTCCTCTGCACTCCCTGAGAAATGGTTCACACACGGGCAACGAGGATCACACGCTCCATGCTGCTGCTTCAGGACACCAGCAGGGCTTCCCCCACTGCTTCTCTGGGTGACGCACATTTGAAAGAAATAGCTCCGTGCCCAGCCAGCAGCTGCTGCTGCACATCTGAAGGTGAGATGCAACACAAGGGTATTAAGGCTGCAGGAAAAGTCACACAGTTTTCTTGATTTCCTCTCCCTGGCCTTACTTATATCCTCAGACCACGGTGCTACCACTTAAAAGGGAAACATTATGTGGCACCCTATACATCAACACGGAGTCGGCTTATACAATACCACTTCAGTGTGTTAGGTGATCCATGAAAGAAATGCCCTCCCAACAAAACAGGCTGGCGTACTACAATAGGTTAATTTTCTCCCCTGACACTCTCCCTTCCCATTTCATATTAAATAAAAGAATTGCTTTAAAATAATTCCAATCTTTTCAACAAGCTAGGCCAGGCCGTGCTGGCACAATGGCTTGCAGATCTCACCCCCACCCTCGGAAATCACGTTTTGGTTTTCTAAGTTCAAATCTGCCATCAAGTCAGCTTTCCTGTACACAATGCTGAAGCAATCTCCTTGCCCTCTGTCAAGATTACTTTATTAATTTATTTATTGTCTCCAAAGGAAATAGCTCATTTTTATAAATCCTTAAATACTGCAACCACAACTTGGTATATTGAGTTTTCCACCCAGGGAGGAGCGGCTAAGTGAAGTGTACCGTTTCTGAGCTTTGACCTCAACAACCAAAGAGTTACGATTATTAGTCCAAGAAATTTCTACCAAGAAAATCTGAACGGTTTTCAGCAAACCGTGTGCCCAGAATTAAACTAGCTGCAGATTTTCCAGCAGAAAGCTCTCAAAAAGCCAGCGGTGCCAAAGTGCTTTAGCATGTACTGGTGAATCTGAAGCCAAACCACCGTGGACTTGCAGCTACCACTGAGTGTTATGGCTTGGGCTCCAAACCTTGATGAAAACATGACTTGTTTCTCCTCTATGGCATTTTGGGTTCAGCAGAATACAAAAGCTTCCAAATTAGAGGTATGTTTGAACTCTGTACCTGAACACACATGAAGGTTTTTGACCACTTCTGCTTGCATCAGCTCTACCCACAGCAGGAATGGAAAGAAGGATAACCATTCCTGCCCTCCCCTCTATAATTAAAATCCACAAATGCCACCGCATCGCTGTACGTCATCGCCACTGCAGACACAGCATAACGGTGACAGAGGGAACGTTCTGCAGATCCACAGTCCACAGGTTGGGCCCTCTCCAGGCCAGAGCAGCTTTGTCTTAAGCAAAGGACCAAGGACATGACAGACCGGCCCTAAGGGACAGCCAGCCACCTGCACTGCACCCCACACAGGCTTATTTCTCACTTTTCACTTTCTTAACATTTCATTTGACAAACTCAATTCCAGCTAAACATGCCTGAACAAAAAGTGCATGTGAACTTACTGTTGATATCAGCTTTCTTCCTTCTGATTGCTTTGGCTACACATTACTACGGCATTAACGCAATGTCACAGCACTGTTATGTTTCCAGCTATGGCAAAAAAATCAGGCTTATCAGAAAAAACAACAGGGCAGAATTCATAGGAAGGGTAGAGCACTGAGAATGCATTAGCTTCATTTTCCTACCTACACTTTCCCCGGTGACATTTACAGAAGAATGCTTAACATAGAGATTGTTTATCAATTGTTTCCTCAGAGATAAACAGGTTAAATATAAAGCATCTGAAAATAAGGTAGAGCACCCGTGTTACCCTTTGAAAAAGGCCCCAGTGACTGGCAAGCTCCAACTAGAAGTTATCGAGGCATTTTAGGAAGTATCTTTAATAGAAGGAAAACATAAAGCTTGCATAATAAACTTTGTCTTTTTCTCTAGCCTTGATCATGTTGAGAAAGAGCTTTTTGCTTTCTGGTTCTGAAACATACTTAATCTTAAAAATACATATCTTTGAATTCCAAAACTAACCCTTTTCTCGTTTCCTTGCAAAAAAATCACCAACTCTTACTGCAAATACATAAAACAGAAACCAAATTCAACATTTGGAGTATAAGCAGTGCAGCACAATATTTCCAAATACTGCAACATTTTGCAAGATCTTGGACCACTGAACCCAGCTCAAAAATTCTGAGAACAACTGGGGAATATCCCTTCCTGATCCAGACGTAAGGCAGACCCTTAACCTCAGGTTCTGTTCTGTGCAAAACAAAAGGTTCAGACTCTCCTCCAGGGTATCCGTACAGCATTTCGCTGTGACCCACATCCTAACAGCTCTGCAGCCAGTCCTAAAAAAGTGTCTGCCAATACCTCTCTCAAAGCAGATCAAAGGCTTTACTGTACGTTCGGAGTCCCTCCCGTGATGCAAGGATTGGGCATGGAGAAAGAGAGCATCAGATTTTCAAAGGTGCAACTGCCTATAAACGTATCTTATGCATATCAGAGCGTTACGAGCACAGCCACAACCGCCAGTGCCAGACATGCCACACCTCTGAAATTCTTGTCCTGTCTCCCATTTTCATTTTTATCTCATCTTTCTGAGCACGCTGTCTCTACATGCCCGGTTACAAAGGAGAAATACCTAGTCACCAAGCCCTGTATTCTTTTATTTGCAGTAATATTTTCATCAATATTTTCAGCTGCTTTCCAGCATATCCTTCATTCCGGAGGTTCTTACAGGGAGCTGGAAACACAATGTTCCAGTCTGCTGCTGTGACCTCTGCAAGAGCCCGCGACACAGCGGTCATGCCTCAGTGGCAGCACACGTACTGTAGATGTCACTGAATTCTAACAGCACTTCTTGAAACACGGCCTGCCATGTAATCCTGGCAGTAATCTAGTGCTAGATTAAATGCATTGTTGTCAGTCGAGAAGTATTATAGGCCTCTAAATATACAGTTGGATACGCACACAATATTAAATAGCATTGCACATAGAGTTCTGTCTTCAGGATGAATACCAGCCTATGTACTTTCAACAACAGACTGCATTGTGAAGCACCAAATTAGTTATTTCTTTGGCTTTACTGATGTCAACGAAGTGAGACTTGACTCTGCCCTTCAATAACCTGAGTAAGTCATTAGGCAAATTATTGGCGCGCTTCGTTTAGAAGCCCAGATCCCGCAGACGCATTCTGAGTCAAGCAACTGGTGGTTGCAACAACCTTCGTCAAACAAGTACAGAACTGAGATTCAGCCCGTAAACTTGTCATCTGCTCCTTCAAACTGTCTTGAACAGAAAAAAAAGCTAGCAGCCTGTCAGCTCCCAGTCAATGCCAAACTCACTGGATGAGGTTCTGAAGACCTGAGAGCAGACAATTGCAATGTTCCTTGGCAGGTGTTACCAGCTAGGGTCTTCGACTGCGTGCTGCATCCATTCTGTCTTCCTAGCAGGAAAAAAATCACAACAGGATGAAGAAGAATGGCAACTGCATTGTCTCTCCTGAGCACTAAGCACAGCCACAACACATACACAGCTATTGACAAGGCATGTTACCAGAACTGTCCATCAGCCTTCTGGGACACAAAAGCATAAATAGCAACGTCAGTCCTCTGCAGTGATGGGTGAGAAGAGCTGAAGATGTTGCTGCTACTGCCAGAAACTGTTTAAGCCACGCACACCAAAAAAAGAAGAATCATACATTTCATCACTAGCTGCAGGATGAGTGCTACCCTTGACATGGTTGGACCTCTTAACAGCACTGACATCAGTTTTGAGTATTCATATCTAGTTTACATCTGATGACGTCTATGGGAAAAAAAATAAAAAAAGAAAAAAAAAAAGCAGCAGCCCCACAGTGATTGAAGCTGTATGGAATTTACTTCTCCGTAACAATCTGCATCACACAACTGCTCTCAGAGGTGACTCCAGCTGCCATCCAAGTCACACACCCATTATCAGCAGTTCCTAAGCCATTATATTCAAGGTTGGGCCTCCTCAAGATCTTAGTTGTCTCATGAACCGTTTTAATCAGTTTACAACGCTCATTAATATGCACCGACGTCATCTGGGGATGATGATGCCCTGACCATCTGGGGACACAGGGATCAGCAGCTCAAGCATGAACACCTTTGAGAAGCGCAGACTGAAGCAGGCCATGTCTCGTCTCCACGGTGCCGATATGCTTTATATGAGGTCACCATTTTTGCCTTGAGCTGTTTCCAGGTCTAATGCCCTCCACAAAGTGAAGCATCGGAGGCGTGAGCTCAGGCTGCAGACAGAACTCAAGAGGCTAAAAGACATCCCTCTGATTGATGCAAACATGAGTGGAGTAAACCCAGTACAGCCACACGCAACTGCATTATGGAAAACAAGAAGCACAGAATCCTGCATCTTCTGCCCCAAAGTGCTCTAGGAATACCATTTAAACCACACACAACACCTGAGAATTCAGTACCATGAAGTGAGCCCCGTTTCCCCAGTTCCCACGAGCAATCCCACCACGCCTGGGGAAGCACAGCCCGCAGTCAGCCTGCCACTAAGCCTTGCCATCGAGTGCCCTGGTTTTGCAGGACGTCCCAGTCCGTGTGTTTCACCCTGCCGCCCAGCAGCCAAGCCCAGCGAGATCGCCGTCCAGAAAACAGACAGGCAGGTGGGAAAGCTGTCCTTCTGACCCAACCTGCTCAGCTGGCCAGGCCTGCACACAGCCTGCTGGCCCAAGCCTCCCTCTGTGCTTGTGTTCTCATCCTAACTGAAAAACTCCATGAAATGTTACAGATTATTATTATTATTTAATATTAATTAGTGCCGTGCAACGCACTGGAGACCTAAAGGTAATGGTAGCCACAGCTGAGGTCACTCAGCTGCCCTCATTAAGGCTCTGCAGCTCACAACATACAAAACCTTGCCAGCTGAACCTGTCAGTTGGGACAGGTTTCTTCTTTCACTGCATTTATATGAAACAATATTGAGAGACGAGTTCAGCACCGCCTAACAGAAATGGTAAGAGATCAAAACAAACAATCAAGCAAACCAAAAGAATCCAATAAAGAATCAAATTAAAAAATCTCCCTGCTGTTTTTCTTTCCTAGCAACATGCATCACCAGCAAACAGACGAGTGAAATTGGAAATCCGGTGGGACTGATCAGAAATTACACCTTCCTAGACGTTGGCAGGAATTCATCAGAAACTTGCAGAGGAAGGTAATCTAGGACAGCTCTCTCCAGCCACTGTTCAAACGCAAGCCTTAAATTCCTGAGCAGGGCAAGAACACCAAAAAACTCAAATCACTGATCTGGCAAACATAAAAGCAGGTCTTTGTGCTCTCTCTCTCCAATGCTGCAACAAGGTCCTCACCCGTATTTGCAGAAACTGAAAAGTCACTGTATGACGTACAGGAGCAGAACTGAACACAGCCCCTGCTTATTCTGTGAGTCCTCTTCTGTTAAAACGGTGTGTTTGTATTATGCCACAAACAATTGATGTGTCTGCACAATCAGGCTCCCTTTTCAATTACCAGCTAATTATTTCAGTACTGCAAAACAGAAAACCGAGTCGCCTTTCCAGCTCCACTAAACTTTGTTACAAATTATTCTCAAAATGCAAATGAGATTTCTCATTTCAGTGGTAGTCCAAGGTGAACAAAACTTTCTCCTCCCAGCTCAGAACCTCTAACACTCTTTCATTTTAGGTCCTCTTAGAAATAAAAGGATGCCAGTATTTTATCTGGCACTCAAGAAAGCCTTTGAAGCGTGATGTCTACTATGTCAGAAGACAAGTGACTGCAGAACTTAATTTGTGCAGATGAACAAATGCTTCAAACCAGCAAGGAGAACTTCAGCAACACTCCAGCAGGGTCTCGGCTCCGAACACGCTCCAGTAAGTGATGCTGCTTCAAACCAGGACATGCCTGCACACAGGGCTGGGAGCCTGAGACGGTGACCTTAAATACACAACAGGGGAGATTAAGAGCCACTCTCTATATGCTTAAAAAGAATAGGAAAAGAAACACAGCATGCTTGTCAGATTTCACTGTACTGTTTTGGACAGTCTTTCTGAATGCTCACTCCTTAAGCCTGAGTTTGCTGTGCTTGGCAGTCTCCTTTGTGTCTTTTGCAACGCTGCACACACACAAATGGCCTGTGGTTTCATGCTTTGCTTCCCATTTAAAACTAACACTTAAACCAGTAGCTTTAATTTTGTTAAATGAAAGCTTTTTTTTTCCTGAATTCTTACCTTTTTTTCTCTTTTTTAGCATGAGGAGGAAAATGATTTTACAACTGACACCCATCACCTCTAGAAGCAGCATTTTGCCCTTGCCGTTCTGATTTACCACTTCTCATTTGTCCTCTCCCTCAATTTTCTGTGCTGCGTTCAACAAAAACCATGAGAGGAGGTAGCAGGATTTCAGTGTTGGACAGCTAGCTTTGACATCAGACATATTTTCTTTTGGACGCTCCAACCAGCAAAGACGTAAGCCTAAATAAAGAACATGAAATACCACTCTTTTGCAAAATTTTATTTTTTAAAGAGAGCAAGTCTGTAATTCCCCTACACGGCTCTCCTGAAGGTAGTGCAGATCTCTGTCCTTTAAGCACCTCGTATCAGACGAAGCCTATCAGGTGGGTGCTCTGACGCAGCTCCAGCAACGGATGTGGGGCAGCTGCATCCAGCCCCTGCCTGAGGGGCACGTCCCAACCCCGGGCAGAAATGAGGTTTCCCCCACCACATTCCTGCAGTATCGGCCCCATGTGCCAGCAGCACGGGCACAGGCCGTGTTTACTATGCGGTATCAGCAGGGTGATGCCAGCTCCAGGAGCCGTTTCTCGGCCGTGACGCCGTCTGCCTTCCCATCGAAGATTAAGAAACCGCCGGCAACCCAGCGGCTTCCTCCCTCGTGTGGCCTTCCAGGTTCGGGGCAGTGCGAGCCCTGCAGCAAGCACTCCCTGATTGCTTCACCAGAGGCTGACAGGAATCAGCAACCGGACTTTCTGCTGCTTATTCCCTGGGAAAGCCAAGAAAATCTGCTCAGAGCAAGGGCCCTGTCACAGGTTGTGTGTTAAATGCTGCTCGATCTCTGCCGGCCGTGCGAGTGGCAGAGATAAGGGCCGACCTTGCATGCAGCAAGCTGTTTCCTGGCCGGGGTGGGGAGGGACAGGCCTTGTGAACCACCAAACCCACAAAATAGTAGCTCTTTAATTGCATGGTAACAGAGAGGAGCTGGTCAGCAAAGCTGGACAGCACGGTACTGCCTTTCTGGCAGCTCTGCCCAGCTTCCAGCAACCGCTCCTGCTAACAGGTTGCTCTGACCTTTGAGGCTCTTGATGGTTTCCATGTTCCACCACCTCCTTCCAGGCCCACAGCCCCAGCTTAGCTCACGTTGAGACATCTCAGACACAGAACTTGCCTTCTCTCTTCAGTTTTCCCTTCATTCTTGGCTGAAGGAAACCAAGTACGTCAAACGCAATGAATAAAAATAGACAACCCAAACCCATTTGCTGTCACACAGAGACATTCACTTTGCCTTTATTTTGCTTGAAACAGTGGAAAGAGCACAGCCTTGAACTTGAAGAGTCTGTCCAAGTAAAATCATTTCACCCAGAAGATGCTTGATCACAAAGCAGCTTGCAACAGCTGAGTTCAGTTTGCTTTCTAAAACTTCCCAATTAACTTGGCACAGCACCATTCCCACGCAGCGCAGTACAAGGTTATGCTACAGGTCTGACTCAGAAAGCAGCAGTCAACCTACTGGCTCCCCCAGCCCAGCGGCCAACCCCAAGCTCCTGGGCTAAAATCACCCAAGCACACACAAGAGCATGAAGGACATTTCCCTATTACACACAGAGCTGCAGGCATAAGGGAAAAACAAATTGCACGGGATGGAGCACCACCCTGCTCCCGAGCCGAGCACGCCTGTTGCAACGCAGCACCGAGGCTTTGCGAGGTGACAGCTGGCTGTCAGCGAACACAAGGGAAGCAACGTCATCCAGCCTCAAAATCTCTTTGTCTATCCCACTTAATTTCTTTGTGCTAAAGGCACGGAAAACAGCAAATACAAAGCCAACGCAGCTCTGCCTTTGTAGGAAAGAGCTTGGTAATAACTACTGTCCGCACAACTGCACTTGGCATGAGCTGTCAGTGACGAGCAAAGTGGGAACAAAGGCAAAAATAAATTGGGTTGGGAGTGTTAAAGCACCTCTGACCTCACCCTCAGTCCCCAGGGAGTAAGGGATGGGATGCACTGCAGTGGGAGACGTTGTTGTTGATACTGCAGTTCTGTAGATAAACAGAAGATTTGCTTCTGGAAACAGATAAACAAACATCTTACATCGGGACTAAAACAGACACATTTCAGAGCAATGCACAAATGGCACTGATCCCTATCAGAAAGCCCCCTTCTGATTTCAATTTCAGAAAAAGATCAGCTTAGATGCTGCAAAATTGCATTGCAGCTGAAAACTACTCTCCTGTTAGACGAGCAAAGCCTTGCCTAACCATATGTGGGATTATCTACCTACGTCACACAGCTGTAGGGCGGCGAAGCCACTGTTCCACCAGCCCTTTTCTGAAAAAAAAGGTGTCAGCCACCGCTGCAGAAAATTCAATGCAACTTGACTGTCTTTGCTCCCCTAACTATGCCAACTCTAGAGAAAGTCGGGAAGGACACAGAAAACCTTACAGAAAATCTGCAGTTTACATAAAGCAGCAATCTCCAGAACTACAAACTATTTTCTGGAAACTTAGAAGGAAATGACATACAACGCTGCTTCAGTTAGAAGAAGAAAAGCAAGGCAAATCTAGAAAAATGTAGGCATGCAGCGACAACGCAGGTAGCATGCGGGTGGGTGAGAGATCCCCAGCTGTGGGTGCTTGTGCAAGGAGCAAGGGCCCCCCGTGTGCTGGGACTTGCTTCCCCTCGAGGTGCGCTCCCTGTTGGGCTGGATGTTCACTTTGCTGCTCTACGCCCCAGGTTCCTCATCTTCAAATACAAAGGAATTTTCTTTGTGAGGCACTTTGAGATCCGCAGATGAAAGGCATGACAGCAGAACTAGGTCAGACAGTGATGTATACAATTATCTCTGCAATTTACATGACTGGAAAGTGTAATTAAAAATCCAGACTGCTTTTCTCAAAGATTCTGTTCAAAATCAGACAGGGTGGCTTTGATTCTGAAATGTGAGACACACATTTACACTTTGACTTGCAGTCGTGCAAAAACTTTTAGAGTAAACGCTGCAGTTTAGAAGAAAGCAGAGGACAAATCTGGGGATTAGCTAGCAGTGGCGTCATTTCCTATGACCCATTGCTTTACCAAAACCCTTTAAAAAAACAGCAACAAAAAAACAACACCGACACAAACTTCCTGTACTCTAACCGCTGCATGAGCAAGCACAGTTACACTTCAAGAGATCCTCTAAGTAGCTGCACTATTGCTCAAGCCACTGCGTACAGCACCCAAACCAAAACCCAAGCTGTGGGTTTCTTCCGGTGCTGCCTCACCATAACTCCAAAGACACGGCCACACGGCCCAGCCGGTCGCTCCAAATGGCCTCCCTCAAACAGCACAGGCAATCTGCTGGCTTTGGAATGGAATGCGATGATAAGGCAGCGTACGCATTTCTTCCTTTTTCTCCTTATGGCACCACATCCCACATTTCTTCCCCATTTCAGCGAGTAGCCGACGCAGCACACAAACCGCCATCCCACTTGGCAGAAGCTGGCACCTTTTCAAAGAACATCGGTGCAGGAGCTCGGAACGCCTGGCACGGGACCGCTTAGAGGTGGTCCGGCCACAGCTCAGGTTTCTCCCCGTCTGTGCAGATGACATCACCCCGCGAGGCCATCCGTGCAGCTCCTCCATCAGCAGTAATTTCAGCCTCAGGAACATACCAGCCGCTCGTAACCAAAATTATCAGGCTCCATCTCCAACGCGGCAGCCAACGCTGCCTTTGAAGTGGAAACCGAAGCCCAGAGCTTTTTCACTGTGTAAGTACAGTGCGGGTAAACACAGGCAGCCCCGGATCCTGGAAGAGGGGAAGGAGCGCAGGAAGCAGCGCACGGCTGGCATTTGATTCATCTGGGCACTCGGTCCCTCCTGTTTGCATACCTCTGTGCAGGACGGAGCTGGTATGTTTGCAGAGGGCTCCAGTTGCTCACTGGACTCAGGATGGAGACTGACGACTTCTTTGAGGGAAGCGATTGAAAACTGCTGATGCTCTCAGAGCTACTGTCACCTACGATGAGACAGTCCCCTCCCGCTGCTCCTCTTCTTCTGCTCCCCACATTGCAGGAGGACAATACACAACAAAGAGAGCAAAGAATGATGCCACTGTCCAGAGCTCTTTTTCTTGTCTGTTCCATAGGCAAAAACATAGGAAAGGATATTTTATACTGAAAATGTGAGAAAGTGGATGCAATAATTGCCCAACCTTCCCTACAACCCGAAGGGTTAATGCTAGCCTGGACGATCTCCAATTGCATCAAGATGACACACTCAAAATGAAAAGTCTCTGTTGGAGCCCTAAATGTTAAGGGTTTTTTCCTCCTCTATCTCAAATATGTCAGCTGTTACTGGAATTTATTGGTTAAATGGCAGCAGAAGAGCATTTAAGTAAAAAAGAGCAACATGACCACAAGTGAATTTATTTTATGATTTGCAACGAGGTGCAAATCCTGCCAACCACTTGAAACAATCAGAGCAAACCTAATTTCCCCTCACTGGAAGGATGGAGAGTCTATAAATTCGTAACGAACAGAAAAGGTCTGCCTCACTTCTGGTCAACACAGACCTTCCCTCTGATGAGCTATGGTATCATCTCTGCCTGGGAAACTAAGGCACAAACCAGTCCTCTCTGTTCTTACACAGCAAGCCAGGAGAAAGGCTAAAAGGATGCTCAGCCTAAAGGTGTCCTAGATGCTGTGATTTCTGCCACTGAGCTTTTCCTAAACTTTTTTCCCAAAAACCCAGATGTGCAGTGCTGTCTGACACATGGCAGGATCCAGAAGAGCACATGTCTGTGGCAAGCTGTCCCACTTGCCAGCCCATTCTGTATGTCCCATGTTCCTTAAAGTATATAAATGTCCCTACACATTACATGCATGTAACCAAACAGCATCCAGTAACTACACCAAAAGTTATACAACTACGTAAAACTGCTGCCCTCTCTTTTTCTCCTCCCTATCTGAACTCTATTAAACTCTACTGAACATTAAACCAAAATGAAGCTGACAGAAAAGGCTTTCCTCAAAGGGTTGGCCAAAGGGAAATGAAAAATAACCTGTGAGAGATGCAGCCATATCCACCAGCTGCACAAACCACCGGTGCAATCCTCCTTTTGTACATTTGGCTTCTGTCAGAGAACAAAACAGGGAAAATAGGAAAGCAGACACATTAAAGGGCAGAGCACTCTCCCAATACTGTTTACGGACTGTCTCTTGTTTAAATGTTTATTTGCACTGATATATTTAGATGAGCTTTAAACGCAAATGCTCCCTTACTCATGCTGATCCTTCGTGGAGTCCACTGGTTACATCTGTTAGTGTTTAGACAAGAAACAACAACAAAAAATTTGCAGCTCTTGCAAACATGGGTAACCAAGACATTATCATGTGTGTGACTGTGGTCAACTTATACATTCTTTGAGGAGGAGATGAAAAGGCAGCTGGCAGCAACCCAATGGCACCATGCAAGGCCAGCTGCCACACAGCACTCAGACATCAGGACGTCTCCGCTGCCCCACAGGAGCTTTCACACATGGCACAGCCCACTGCTGCTCCCAGGAGCCAGTGGGCAGTAAAGGTGATCTCTGTCTTGCACACTGCCGAAAAACTGCTGAGTACCTCCTGACGGGACTTGGGTCAGCCACCTTGATCTCTTGCACTTAGACCAGTGGCTGGCTGGCTGAGATGGAGGCAGGGCTTCAGTATACCACATCAGGGAAGTTCACAGGAACATTGCTGTCACACCCTGGTGAGTTACTTAGGAAAATTACCCAGTCATAAACACTGATTTTAGTTCAAGTAAAAGGACACATCAGAAAGAGCTTCTTGCACTGATGCAAATCCTTGCAGCAGAGCCTCCAGGACTCACTCCCAGGACTCCAGCTTCTTAAGAGCTCCACTTCTCCACCAAGAAGACTAGTCTGAAAAGCAGAACTGGTGAGGACCAGCAAGAAACCCAATCTGATCAGCTCCATGCACGCCTCAGCTGCTGGATTCAGTGGTGTACCCCACAAGGATGGGCGCTTCCCACCACTCAATTCAGGTGTACAAAGACCTGGCAACATCAGTCTGTCCCAGACTCAGCACTATGGAAATAGAGAATCAATTAAAAAAAAAAAAAAAAAACAAAAAACTAAACTAAAAGGTGAGGGCAGAAGCCTGCCCTCCTCCACCCATTGCCAGAAAGTAGAATCAGAGAGGCAGAGGGCAGCCCACAAGCAGATCTGCAGGTGGACATCCCCCGCTGGTTGCTGTGGAACACAGGCATCATTCGTAAATGTGGCTGTTCCAATAAAGGGCCTCAAAAGTGTGGCCACTGTGTATTTACACAGTTGCTTTATCTACTGTAGTTAACAAGGTGTGTTTGCCTCGGTTTTAAAAAGTACAAAGTACCCAGAGGTAGGAGCACTACAGCAAAGATAGATTAAATAAACAAATAGAAACCCAAAGCAAAGCTCGTGAAGAGCAACTCTTGCCCACTAAAGGAGGGCAGGCCCCGCAGAACGAGCAGAGTCAGGCCTGCAGGTCTGACCACGTCCCACATCCCACCCATCTGTTCTGAGAAACAACCCACTTCCTGCAAAAGTTCGGGCCTGACGCACCAGCGATATGATTTGGGTCTAGCTTGACATCTTTGGGATGTTCTATCATGAAACGTGGCCATCCTAAGAGTTCAACGTCAAGAGGGGAGAAATTATCTGAAGGTCAGCGCTGCCCATAAGCAAACAACGGAAGAGAGACCCGCACCACAGGCAGGGACACACGGGAGGATTCCCGCTCGCACGCAGCCACTGCCTCTAAGCAAAATCGATCGCTGCTTGATGGGAAATGGCTGCGTCTCTAATTTGAGGGCTAGTCAGTAAATGCACAGCATGGGTGTTGCTTCCTGTTCGACTCGTCATAGAAGTTGTTGATTGGAGATTATTTTTGTTGTCGTCCTTGCTGTCAGCCTCTAGCAAAATGTTAACTAACTTTTCTGTGTGAAAGATAAACAGGTACAAATTCCATATGTTAAAAATCCCAGTAGGAATGCAAGATGTGGACGAAGAACAATCGAATGAGGAACAAGTGTGATGGAGAGAGAGATTAGACATCTCAGGACATCAGCTTCCTAGGCCTGCAATTAACCAAAACCTCATCTCAACTCTTAGAATTAACTTCAATTAGAAAAACAACCGTTAGCTTCTAAAGAAGAAAAACAGAAGAGAAGGAAACAGAAGAGAAGGAAACAGAAGAGAAGGAAACAGAAGAGAAGGAAACAGAAGAGAAGGAAACAGAAGAGAA